>NC_060198.1:20961695-20971361 GCF_021184085.1 Oncorhynchus gorbuscha
CTCCAGGCTCTGATCAGGCCCTACACCCAAATAAGGGCACTGCGTTCATCCACCTCTGGCCTGCTCGCCTCCCTACCACTGAGGAAGTACAGTTCCCGCTCAGCCCAGTCAAAACTGTTCGCTGCTCTGGCTCCCCAATGGTGGAACAAACTCCCTCACGACGCCAGTGTCATGTTTGTCATTTATTATCATGTCTCGTCCCTGTGCTCCCCATTCTATTCGTTTCCCTCTGCTGGTCTTATTAGGTTCTTTCCCTCTTTCTATCCCTCTCTCTCCCCCTCCCTCTCTCACTCTCTCGCTCTCTCTTCTCTCTATCGTTCCGTTCCTGCTCCCAGCTGTTCTATTCCCTAATCATCATTTAGTCTTCCCACACCTGTTCCCGATCCTTTCCCTGATTGAGTCCCTATTTATTCCTTTGTGTTCCGTTCCTGTCCTGTCGGTTCCTTGTTTAGAATTCACCGTGCTGTGATTGTGTTTCGCCCTGTCCTGTCGTGTTTTTTGCCTTCATCAGATGCTGCGTGTGAGCAGGTGTCTCTGTCAACTACGGCCTGCGCCTACCCGAAGCGACCTGCAGTCTGTGGCCGCTTCTTCTGTTATTCCCCTCTACAGACTAGAGGATTTCTGTTATTCCCTGTTTGGACTTGAATAAACTCTGTTTCTGTTAAGTCGCTTTTGGGTCCTCTTTCACCTGCATGATAGAAGGAACCGACCAAGGAATGGACCCAGCGACTTCAGACGCTCGTTACACTGCCGTCAAGATCCAAGGAGCCATGCTCGGCAGACACGAGCAGGAATTGTCTGCTGCTCGCCATGCCGTGGAGAACCTGGCCGCTCAGGTTTCCGACCTCTCTGGACAGTTCCAGAGTCTACGTCTCGTGCCACCTGTTACTTCCTGGCCTGCCGAGCCTCCAGAACCTAGGGTTAATAACCCACCTTGTTACTCCGGGCAGCCCACTGAGTGCCGCTCCTTTCTCACGCAGTGTGAGATTGTGTTCTCTCTCAACCCAACACATACTCTAGAGAGAGCTCGGGTTGCTTACGTCATTTCACTCCTTACTGGCCGGGCTCGAGAATGGGGCACAGCTATCTGGGAGGCAAGGGCTGATTGCTCTAACAAGTTCCAGAACTTTAAAGAGGAGATGATTCGGGTTTTTGACCGTTCAGTTTTTGGTAGGGGAGGCTTCTAGGGCCCTGGCTTCCTTATGCCAAGGTGAACGGTCCATAACGGATTATTCTATTGAGTTTCGCACTCTTGCTGCCTCTAGTGAGTGGAACGAGCCGGCGCTGCTCGCTCGTTTTCTGGAGGGACTCACGCAGTGGTTAAGGATGAGATTCTCTCCGGAGGTTCCTTCAGATGTGGACTCTTTGATTGCTCTCGCCATCCGCATAGAACGACGGGTAGATCTTCGTCACCGGGCTCGTGGAAGAGAGCTCGCATCAACGGTGTTTCCCTGCTCCGCATCGCAACCATCTCCCTCCTCTGGCTTTGAGACTGAGCCCATGCAGCTGGGAGGATTCGCATCTCGACTAAGGAGAGGGAACGGAGGATCACCAACCGCCGGTGCCTCTATTGCGGAGTTGCTGGACATTTTGTTAATTCATGTCCAGTAAGAGGCCAGAGCCCATCAGTAGCGGAGGGCTACTGGTGAGCGCTACTACTCAGGTCTCTTCATCTAGATCTTGTACTACTATGTCGGTCCATCTACGCTGGACCGGTTCGGTGCTACATGCAGTGCCTTGATTGACTCTGGGGCTGAGGGTTGTTTCATGGACGAAGCATGGGTTCGGAAACATAACATTCCTTTCAGACCGTTAGACAAGCCTACGCCCATGTTTGCCTTAGATGGTAGTCATCTTCCCAGTATCAAATTTGAGACACTACCTTTAACTCTCACAGTATCTGGTAACCACAGTGAGACTATTTCTTTTTTGATTTTCCGTTCACCGTTTACACCTGTTGTTTTGGGTCATCCTGGCTAGTATGTCATAATCCTTCTATTAATTGGTCTAGTAATTCTATCCTATCCTGGAACGTTTCTTGTCATGTGAAGTGTTTAATGTCTGCCATCCCTCCCGTTTCTTCTGTCCCTACTTCTCAGGAGGAACCTGGCGATTTGACAGGAGTGCCGGAGGAATATCATGATCTGCGCACGGTCTTCAGTCGGTCCCCGAGCCAACTCCCCTTCCTCCTCACCGGTCGTATGATTGTTGTATTGATCTCCTTCCGGGGACCACTCCTCCTCGAGGTAGACTATACTCTCTGTCGGCTCCCGAACGTAAGGCTCTCGAGGATTATTTGTCTGTGTCTCTTGACGCCGGTACCATAGTGCCTTCTTCTTCTCCGGCCGGGCGGGGTTCTTTTTTGTTAAGAAGAAGGACGGTACTCTGCGCCCCTGCGTGGATTATCGAGGGCTGAATGACATAACGGTTAAGAATCGTTATCCGCTTCCCCTTATGTCATCAGCCTTCGAGATTCTGCAGGGAGCCAGGTGCTTTACTAAGTTGGACCTTCGTAACGCTTACCATCTCGTGCGCATCAGAGAGGGGGACGAGTGGAAAACGGCGTTTAACACTCCGTTAGGGCATTTTGAGTACCGGGTTCTGCCGTTCGGTCTCGCCAATGCGCCAGCTGTTTTCAGGCATTAGTTAATGATGTTCTGAGAGACATGCTGAACATCTTTGTTTTTGTCTATCTTGACGATATCCTGATTTTTTCTCCGTCACTCGAGATTCATGTTCAGCACGTTCGACGTGTTCTACAGCGCCTTTTAGAGAATTGTCTCTACGTTAAGGCTGAGAAGTGCTCTTTTCATGTCTCCTCCGTTACTTTTCTCGGTTCCGTTATTTCCGCTGAAGGCATTCAGATGGATTCCGCTAAGGTCCAAGCTGTCAGTGATTGGCCCGTTCCAAGGTCACGTGTCGAGTTGCAGCGCTTTTTAGGTTTCGCTAATTTCTATCGGCGTTTCATTCGTAATTTCGGTCAAGTTGCTGCCCCTCTCACAGCTCTTACTTCTGTCAAGACGTGTTTTAAGTGGTCCGGTTCCGCCCAGGAGCTTTTGATCTTCTAAAAGAACGTTTTACGTCCGCTCCTATCCTCGTTACTCCTGACGTCACTAGACAATTCATTGTCGAGGTTGACGCTTCAGAGGTAGGCGTGGGAGCCATTCTATCCCAGCGCTTCCAGTCTGACGATAAGGTTCATCCTTGCGCTTATTTTTCTCATCGCCTGTCGCCATCTGAGCGCAACTATGATGTGGGTAACCGTGAACTGCTCGCCATCCGCTTAGCCCTAGGCGAATGGCGACAGTGGTTGGAGGGGCGACCGTTCCTTTTGTCGTTTGGACAGACCATAAGAACCTTGAGTACATCCGTTCTGCCAAACGACTTAATGCCCGTCAAGCTCGTTGGGCGTTGTTTTCGCTCGTTTCGAGTTTGTGATTTCTTACCGTCCGGGTAGCAAGAACACCAAGCCTGATGCCTTATCCCGTCTGTTTAGTTCTTCTGTGGCTTCTACTGATCCCGAGGGATTCTTCCTTATGGGCGTGTTGTCGGGTTAACAGTCTGGGGAATTGAAAGACAGGTTAAGCAAGCACTCACGCACACTGCGTCGCCGCGCGCTTGTCCTAGTAACCTCCTTTTCGTTTCCTGTTTCCACTCGTCTGGCTGTTCTTCAGTGGGCTCACTCTGCCAAGTTAGCTGGTCATCCCGGTGTTCGAGGCACTCTTGCGTCTATTCGCCAGCGCTTTTGGTGGCCGACTCAGGAGCGTGACACGCGCCGTTTCGTGGCTGCTTGTTCGGACTGCGCGCAGACTAAGTCGGGTAACTCTCTCCTGCCGGTCGTCTCAGACCGCTCCCATTCCTTCTCGACCATGGTCTCACATCGCCTTAGACTTCATTACCGGTCTGCCTTTGTCTGCGGGGAAGACTGTGAGAGCCGCCAATAAACGCAGGATTAAGAGTCCAAGGTATTGTTGCGGCCAGAGAGTGTGGCTTTCCACTCGCAACCTTCCTCTTACGACAGCTTCTCGTAAGTTGACTCCAGCTTCATTGGTCCGTTCCGTGTCTCCCAGGTCGTCAATCCTGTCGCTGTGCGACTGCTTCTTCCGCGACATCTTCGTCGCGTCCATCCTGTCTTCCATGTCTCCTGTGTTAAGCCCTTTCTTCGCACCCCCGTTCGTCTTCCCTCCCCCTCCGTCCTTGTCGAGAGCGCACCTATTTACAAGGTACATAAGATCATGGACATGCGTTCTCGGGGACGGGGTCACCAATACTTAGTGGATTGGGAGGGTTACGGTCCTGAGGAGAGGAGTTGGGTTCCGTCTCGGGGCGTGCTGGACCGTTCACTCATCGATGATTTCCTCCGTTGCCGCCAGGATTCCTCCTCGAGTGCGCCAGGAGGCGCTCGGTGAGTGGGGGTACTGTCATGTTTGTCATTTATTATCATGTCTCGTCCCTGTGCTCCCCATTCTATTCGTTTCCCTCTGCTGGTCTTATTAGGTTCTTTCCCTCTTTCTATCCCTCTCTCTCCCCCTCCCTCTCTCACTCTCTCGCTCTCTCTTCTCTCTATCGTTCGTTCCTGCTCCCAGCTGTTCCTATTCCCTAATCATCATTTAGTCTTCCCACACCTGTTCCCGATCCTTTCCCCTGATTGGAGTCCCTATTTATTCCTTTGTGTTCCGTTCCTGTCCTGTCGGTTCCTTGTTTAGAATTCACCGTGCTGTGATTGTGTTTCGCCCTGTCCTGTCGTGTTTTTTGCCTTCATCAGATGCTGCGTGTGAGCAGGTGTCTCTGTCAACTACGGCCTGCGCCTACCCGGAGCGACCTGCAGTCTGTGGCCGCTTCTTCTGTTATTCCCCTCTACAGACTAGAGGATTTCTGTTATTCCCTGTTTGGACTTGAATAAACTCTGTTTCTGTTAAGTCGCTTTTGGGTCCTCTTTCACCTGCATGATAGCCAGGACAGCGGAGTCAATCACCACCTTCCGGAGACACCTGAAACCCCACCTCTTTAAGGAATACCTAGGATAGGATAAAGTAATCCTTCTCACCCCCCTTAAAATATTTAGATGCACTATTGTAAAGTGGTTGTTCCACTGGATGTCATAAGGTGAATGCACCAATTTGTAAGTCGCTCTGGATAAGAGCGTCTGCTAAATGACTTAAATGTAAATGTAAATGTAATACTGTCATCGGCAGCTGGCTGTTCAATGGTTTGGCCACAATGAGACACATATAGAGACGTGACATGTCTGCCCTTGAACAAACACAGTGGTTTGCTGAATACAAAATATAACTTATATTCTCCCTTTAACTGAATAAATAGAAATCAATAATTCATCTCTTTATTGATGTATTTTATTGCTCGTGTCTGCACCTTGACTTGTAAGCGGACTGGCTACATGACGTCTGTATGGTTGCTCTGCTGTAGTTAAGGTAGCTCTGGAGAACCCAAGGACATATATATCCACATGTTCTCATTTGAACAATTGACCACAGCAGGGTCAATGTGTACAGTGGTCCTGACCCTCCGTCTAACCGTAAATAATCATCGCCCAGGCCGGCCCTACGGCCGTGATTGACTACACAGCGATACTTTGCCTAGCCCTGCTAGTTCCACCCATGACGTGGGTGCTAGCAAGCCGACAGCATTGTACGTAGTGCTAGGTATCAACAGCCAATACAGTAGTGTCTGGATGCTATGGTGAGCTTCGATATGGGTCGCTAGCATAGAGGATGATATAGGACTCTTCTTTGTATATGTCCCGTTATGGTATCTGTGAGTGCACAGACAGTGTCATTGAGGCCATCTAAAAAAATGTATGTTCTTCTTCTACTATGATTGGTAAACAAACTGAAAGGAGGCATACTGCCACCAGGAGTGTGTTTCTGAACAGGCATTGTTGAAGGAATTGAATTCCTCTGTTTTAATTCCCATTTAAAATTAAACACTCTGTCAATTCATAAGGATTTGTAAGACCCTTATTTTATAGGAATGGACAGAGTCCCGGTCTTAAAGTCAAGTAACAGTCTTTATTCAAGAGAGTACTGAGTTCATACACATTTTACCACAGGTTATAAACTGAAAATGACGTCAGCGTTTTCTAAATGTTCCGTCTCTTCTTGACACTGGTAGAAAGGCCCTATAGCTCTCAAGTCTTCCCTCCTCGTCTAGAGCCAAGGTCAGTGTAGATAAGCATTCTAGACAGTCTGGAGATAGTTCATTCATTTGTACCAAGGAACAGACCGTCATTGTTCTAACTTTTGCCCATGTTCACACACACACACATTATTTTCAGTACTGGGATCAAGAATGAAAACTCATACATATACAGTAACATTTAGTATTCTGATTAGTACATGTATAGTAACATAATAGTATTCGGATTAGTCAGTCCTGATTGAAATGTATACATAATTAGTCATCATTGATAAAAATTCCCTTAACAGCATAAAGCCAAGGTTGGTGATTTAATGCCACCTGCAGTTATGAAATGTTTGCTCACGAGCATAATTCATTGGTTGGTCCCTCCTGATGACCCAGATTTAATTATTTGAGCCTTCCTTAACCCATAGGAAGTCCCACCCAGTTGACTAATTCAAAATTGTGAAAGTCCCCAATGGCACTGCCCATGATAAAACAGCTAACTAAGCCACATTTTTTTTATTTTTTTTATTTCACCTTTATTTAACCAGGTAGGCTAGTTGAGAACAAGTTCTCATTTGCAACTGCAACCTGGCCAAGATAAAGTGTAGCAATTCGACACATACAACAACACAGAGTTACACATGGAATAAACAAAACATAAAATCAATAATACAGTAGAACAAAAGAAAACAAAAAGTCTATATACAGTGAGTGCAAATGAGGTAAGAAGACTCCCCCTCTATACTGCCCCTGTTGGAGAAAGTGCGTACCCATAGTAAACTGAAAATATTTTTCCAAAATTGCTAATATATGCATATAAAAAATATTATTGAATAGAAAACACTCTAAAGTTTCTAAAACCGTTTAAATTATTTCTCTATGTAAAGCAGAACTGCCAGGGCAGCCTTTCTCCCAAACTCTCTCTTGTGAAGAGAAAAGTTGGGTCAACTTTGACGTCATGGCCCCCACCCTTCCCAGGCAGCTACCGATCCAGGAACAGTCTCTATCTCTTCAGCGCGATGTCTGCTTTCAAATGGCGCGTTCATTGTGAGAATCCCACGAGCCCTGCACGTTTGGCATTGCTCATGTCCCTCTGAAAATCATGCACTCTTTTTCCATGATGCAGCATTTCAAGCCGGATTGTCTGTTAGCGTTGCTCTTTGTTCTACATGCTAAAAACATCATAAAGCTCGATTTTGCATATCGTTTGACCAGTTTAAACGACATATAATATGTAAATTGGAAGTTTTGATGCGCAAGAGTGCTGGACCAGAAGTAATTTTTGACGCATTTCAACTGAAGCTGTTAGCATATGCTAATACAGGGACACACAACGTGAAACCAAACGATGTATTGGGTAAGTATGACTCCTTCTACGTCTTCAGATGGAAGAACATCAAAGGTAAGGGAATATTTATGTGGTTATTTGGGGTTTCTGTGGACTCCAAACGTAGAGGAGACATAGTGCTAATATCTGAGCGCTGACTCATAGTATAGCCCAGTGAACGATGTCTGTAACGTTAAAAATAAATGTAATACAGCGGTTGCATTAAGAAGAAGTGTATCTTTGTAAATATGTGTAGAACATGTATATTTAATCATGTTTATTGCTTGTTATCTGACGTTATCTGTCGGAGCTATCATAATTTCTCCGGACATTTGAGAAGCATTTTTTGAAATGTCGTCATTGTAAACCATGATTTATGGATATAAATGGCATATTATTGGAAAAAAATTAAATGTACTGTGTAACATGTAATATTACTGTCATCTGATGAAGATTTTCAAAAGGTTAGTGAATTATTTATTTTTTAATCCTACTTTTAAATTACATTTTTTCTGGGACAAAATGGCCGCCGCTTGCCTTTTGTTTCGGTGGTTATCTAATATAAATATGTGCTATGTTTTGCCGTAAAACATTTGAGATCTGACTTGCTGGGTAGATTAACAAGATGTTTATCTTTCATTTGAGCTATTGAACTTATTAATGTGTGGAGGTTGAATATTTTCAGGAATATTTTTCGCATTGTGCGTTATGGTAATGAGCTTGAGCTGTAGTCACGATCCCGGATCCGGGATGGGGAGTCGTAAGAGAAACCTGTTGATCCTACCCCTACTTTTTCGAACATTCTGTTAAAAATCGCGCAACATTTCAGCGCCCTGCTACTCATGCCAGGAATATAGTATATGCATATGATTAGTATGTGTGGATAGAAAACACTCAGACGTTTCTAAAACTGGTTCAATCACAGCTGTGACTATAGCAGAACGTGCGCTTCATCGAAAAGCGCAGGAAAATCTGATCACTGAAAACTGGAAAATATATCAATGTGCCACTTGTATGTATTGTTGAATGGGAACCACATTACCTGGAGCCGAGATTGCAATTCCTACAGCTTCCACATGATGTCAACAGTCTTGTCATTTGCCTAGGATTTGTTTCTTGGTCAAACGAACAAGAGACAGCTCATTTCTTCCGGTCTCCAACCGGATATTTTGGTGAGATTTATCCGGACATTATTTCAAGACGGAGAGCTATAGAATATACATCGCCTCGTGATCAATTTGATCGATTATTAACGTTTACTAATACCTAAAGTTGCATTGCAAAAAGTATTTGAAGTGTTTTGTGAAAGTTTATTGTCAACTTTTTTAATTTAAAAAAAAAATGACGTTGCGTTATAAAAACGCTGTTTTTTTCCTTGATCACACAGTCTTCATAGATCGATATCTAGGCTATATATGTACCAATTTAATTTAAAAAAAAACCCAATAGTGATGTTTATGGGACATCTAGGAGTGCCAACAAAGAAGATCGTCAAAGGTAATGAATGTTTTATATTTTATTTCTGCATTTTGTGTAGCGCCGCTATGCTAATTATTTTGTTTACGTCCCCTGCGGGTCTTTAGGGGTGTTGCATGCTATCAGATAATAGCTTCTCATGCCTTCGCCGAAAAGCATTTTTAAAATCTGACTTGTTGGCTGGATTCACAACGAGTGTAGCTTTAATTCAGTACCCTGCATGTGTGTTTTAATGAACGTTTGAGTTTTAACGAGTGCTATTCGTATTTAGCGAAGCGCATTTGCATTTCCAGATGTCTAGATGGGACGCCTGCGTGTCGGGTCAACCTAAGAGGTTTAAGATGGTGAGGAAGGCACTTTTAAAGAATAGCCAGGCATCATCTACTGACGGGATGAGGTCAATGTCATTCCAGGATACCCCGGCCAGGTCGATTAGAAAGGCCTGCTCGCAGAAGTGTTTCAGGGAGCGTTTGACAGTGATGAGGGGTGGTCGTTTGGTTGCAGACCCATTACGGATGCAGGCAATGAGGCAGTGATCGCTGAGATCTTGATTGAAAACAGCAGAGGTGTATTTGGAGGGTGCCCGTGTTTACTGATTTTGGGTTGTACCTGGTAGGGTTCATTGATCATTTGTGTGAGATTGAGGGCATCAAGCTTAGTTTGTAGGATGGCCGGGTGTTAAGCATGTCCCAGTTTAGGTCACCTAGTAGCACGAGCTC
>NC_060198.1:20971461-21026461 GCF_021184085.1 Oncorhynchus gorbuscha
GGATACAATGTTTTCAACACAACTTTCAAACTAGACAGGGACAATTTTTCAGCAAATTGCAGTAAACTACAGAAATAACCACTTTTCCAAAAAACAAGGTCTAAATCATGTTTTGCACTCTGGATACAATGTTTTCAACATAACTTTTCAAACTAGACGTCGGCGATAATTTTCAGCAAACTGCAACAATTAAGAAATTTTCATGTTTGAGATAACTGTTCAAACAATTTTCAGCAAACTGCAGCAACTAAACTACAGAAATAACCACTTTTCCAAAACAAGGACTTTTTGATGCACACTGGAACAATGTTTTCAAAACAACTGTTCAAACTAGACGATTAGGGACAATTCTCTGTAGCAACTGCAGCAATTAAAACTACAGAAATAACCACTTTTCCAAAAACAAGGTCTAAATCATGTTTAATGCACTCTGATACGATTTCAAATAACCACTTTTCCAAAACAAGAACATGTTCAACCCAAGAACAACTGTTCAAACCTAGACGATAGGACAATTTTCAGCAAACTGCAGCAATTAAACTACAGAAATAACCACTTTCAAAAACAAGGTCTAAATCATGTTTGATGCACACTCTGGAAAACAATGTTCAAACTAGACGATTAGGACAACATAACCACTTTCAAAAACAACATGTTTGATGCAGACGTTTTCAACACAACTGTTCAAACTAGACGATAGGGACAATTTCAAACTGCAGCAATTAAACAGGGGCTAAAATCATGTTTGCAACTCTGCAATTTTCAATTTTCAAACTACAGAAATAAGAAACACTTTTCCAAAAACAAGGTCTAAATCATGTTTGATGCACTCTGGATAAGTAACTTTCAAGATAAAACTACTGGAAATTAACCACTTTTCCAAAAACAAGGTCTAACGGTTTGATGCACGCTACAAAACAACTGTTCAAACTAGACAATTTTCAGCAAACTGCAAAATTAAATAACCACTTTTCCAAAAACAAGGTTTTTGAGAAATAACCACTGTTCAAACTAGAAAACAAAGTGCAGCAATTAAACTACTGAAAATCATCCTGTTTGATGCACCTGGATCAACATAACTTTTCAAACTAGTCGTGGAAATCATGTTTCAGCAAAGTGCAATTAAACAACTGAAATATTTCAAAGACAAGTAACTGTTCAAACTAGACAATGTTTTCAACATAACTGTTCAAACTAGACGTGCAGCAATTAAACTAAACTAACCACTTTCCAAACAAGGCCTAAATCATGAAATAACACAACTTTTCGATAGGGACAATTTTCAGCAAACAAGGTCTAAATCATGTTTGATGCACACTGGATACAATAAATCCTGTTTGCATGCACTAGAAATAACTTTCCAAAAACAAGAAAATCATGTTTTCTGAACAATGTTTTCAACACAACTGTTCAAACTAAGACGATAGGGACAATTTTCAGCAAATTGCAGCAATTAAACTACAGAAACCACTAAAAACAAGGTCAAATCATGTTTGATGCACTCTGGATACAAAATAAGGTCTAAATCAAATGTTTGAAAAACAAGGGCTCTGTTTGAAATTTCTGGATACAAATGGATACAATGTTTTCAACATAAATCTGTTCAACCTAACACAACTGTTCAAACTAGACGATAATTTTCAGCAAATTGCAGCAATTAAACTACAAAATAACCACTTTTCCAAAAACAAGGGCTAAAAAATCATGTAACTCTGGATACAATGTTTTCAAAAAACTAGACGATAGGGACAATTTTCAGCAAATTGCAGCAAAAACATGTTTAATGCAAGGTCTAAATCTGGATACATGCTTGAACATAACTGTTCTAGACGCCGGCTACCAGCAAACTGCAACAATTAAACAAACCACTTTCCAAAAACAAGGACTAAATCATGTTTGATGCACACTGGAGCGTTTCAGCAAACTGCAGCAATTAAACTAAACTAGAAATAACCACTTTTCCAAAAAACAAGGTCTAAATCATGTTTGATGCACACTCTGGATACAATGTTTTCAAAAACTGTTCAAATGACGATTAGGGACAATTTTCAGCAAACTGCAGCAATTAAACAGCTACTTTTCCAAAACAAGGGCCAAAATCATGTTTGATGCACTCTGGATAATGTTTTCAACACAACTGTTCAAACTAGACGCAACAATTAAACAATTAAACTACAGAAATAACCACTTTCCAAAAACAAGGGCTAAAATCATGTTTGATGCAATAAGGTTTTCAACATAACTTTTCAAACTGATCATAATTTTCAGCAAACTTTTAAACTGCAAAACCTTGAAACTACTGATACAATGTTTTCAACACAATTAATAGGGACAATTTTCAGCAAACTGCAGCAATTAAACTAAGGTGAACCACTAAAACAAGGACTAAATCATGTTTGATGCACACACTGGATACAATGTTTTCAAAACAACTGTGCAGCCAATTTCAAAACTGCAGCAATTAAACTACAGAAATAACCACTTTTCCAAAAACAAGGTCTAAATAATGTTTGATGCACTTGGATACAATGATTTCAAATAACCACTTTTTCCAAAAACAATTTAAATCATGTTTGATGCACACTGGATACGTTTTTTCAAAACAACGGCCAAACTAGACGATAGGGACAATTTTCAGCAAACTGCAGCAATTAAACTACAGAAATAACCGCTTTTTCAAAACAAGGTCTCCAAATCATAAGCTGATGCACACTTGAATGTTTTCAAAACAACTGTTCAAACTGGATACAATGTTTAAATAACATAAAACAAGGGCTAAAATCAACTCTGAACAATGTTTTCAACACAATTTCAAACTCAGACGATAGGGACAAGTGCAAATTGCAGCAATTAACTACAGAAAACCACTTTTCAAAAACAAGGTCTAAATCATGTTTGATGTTCAAACTAGACGTTGGCGATTTTCGGCAAAGTGCAGCAATTAAACCACTGAAATTAACCACTCTTCCAAAAATATAGAAATCCTGTTTGATGCACTCTGGATGTGTTTTCAACATAACTTTTCAAACTAGTCGTCGGCGACAATTTTCAGCAAACTGCAGCAATTAAACAACTGAAATAACCACTTTTCAAAAAACAAGGTCTAAATCATGTTTGATGCACTTGATACAATGTTTTCAACATAACTGTTCAAACTAGACGTCGGCGCAATTTTCAGCAAACTGCAGCAATTAAACTGCAGAAATAACCACTTTTCCAAAACAAGGTAAATCATGTTTGATGCACACTTGGATACAATGTTTCAACAACTGTTCAAACTAGACGATTAGGACAATTTTCAAAACTGCAGCAATTAAACTGCAGAAATAACCACTTTCCAAAACAAGGTCTAAACAAATGCACTCTGGATGGATAATGATTTCAACAAAACAAGACGTCTAAATTTTCAGCAAAGTGCAGCAATTAAACTACTGATGCAAGGGCTAAAAATCTGTTTGATACTGGAATATGTTTCAACATAACTTTTCAAACTAGTCGTTAGCGACAATTTTCAGCAAAGTGCAGCAAATAAACTACAGAAATTAACCACTTTTCCAAAATAAGGTCTAAATCATGTTTGATGCACTGCATAACTGTTCAAACTGATGGCGCAATGGTTTTCAGCAAACTGCGGCAATTAAACACAGAAATAACCACTTTTCCAAAACAAGGTCTAAATCATGTTTGATGCACCTGATAAATTGTTTTCAACACAACTGTTCAAACTGGCGATAATTTTCAGCAAACTGCAGCAATTAAACTACAGAAATAACCACTTTTCAAAAACAAATCGCCTTTGATCATGTTTAATGCAACACCAACTGTTCAAACTAGATAGGGACAATTTTCAGCACGCAGAAATAACCACTTTTCCAAAACAAGGGCATAACTGTTCATGCACCTGACAATGTTTTCAACACAACTATTCAAACTAGACGATAGGGACAATTTTCAGCAAACTGCAGCAATTAAACTACAGAAATAACCACTTTCAAAAACAAGGTCCAAATCATGTTTGATGCACTCTGATACAATGTTTCAACATAACTTTTCAAACTAGACGTTAGGACAATTTTCAGCAAACTGCAGCAATTAAACTACTGAAATAACCACTTTTCCAAAAACAAGGTCTAAATCATGTTTGATGCACTCTCTGGATTGTTTTCAGCACTTAAACTGGATACAATTTTCAGCAAACTGCAAACAACAGAAGTAACCACTTTTCAACCTAAATCATGTTTGATGCACACTGGATACAATGCTTTCAATTTTCAAACAAACGTTGGCAGCAATTAAACTACAGAAATAACCACTTTTCCAAAATAAGGTCTAAATCATGTTTGATGCACACACTGGATACAATGTTTTCAAAATAACTGTTCAACCTAAGACGCATTAGGGACAATTTTCAGCAAACTGCAGCAATTAAACTACAGAAATAACCACTTTCCAAAACAAGGTCTAAATCATGTTTGATGCACTTGACAATGATTTCAACCATTTACTGTTCAACCAGATAAGAAAACGTTCAAACTAGACGTCGGCGACAATTTTCAGCAAAGTGCAGCAATTAAACAACAGAAATAACCACTTTTCCAAAACAAGGACTAAATCATGTTTGATGCACTCTGGATACAATGTTTTCAACATAACTGACGTTAGCGACAATTTTCATCAAAGTGCAGCAATTATACTGCAGAAATAACCACTTTTCCAAAACAAGGTCTAAATCATGTTTTGATGCACTCTGATACAATGTTTTCAACATAACTGCAAACTGGACGTTACAAAGTGCAGCAATTATACTAACAATAACCACTTTTCCAAAAACAAGGTCTAAAATCATGTTTGATGCACTCTGGATACAATGTTTTCAACATAACTGTTCAAACTAGACGATTAGGGACAATTTTCAGCAAACTGCAGCAATTAAACTACAGAAATAACCACTTTTCCAAAAACAAGGACTAAATCATGTTTGATGCACTCTGGATACAATGTTTACAACATAACTGTTCAAACTAGACGATAGGGACAATTTTCAGCAAACTGCAGCAATTAAACTACAGAAATAACCACTTTTCCAAAAAAATAAGGTCTAAATCATGTTTGATGTTCAAACTTTGATTTTCAAAATGTATTCAAAATAACTGTTTTCAACCTAAAATCATGTTTGATGCACTCTGGATAATTTTCAACAAACTGTTCAAACTAGCAATTAAACTACAGAAATAACCACTTTTCCAAAAACAAGGTCTAAATCATGTTTAATGCACTCTGGATACAATGTTTTCAACACAACTGTTCAAACTAGACGTTTTCAAAAGTGCATTTAAACTACTGGAAATTAACCACTCAAAAACAAGGGCTAAAATCCTGTTTGAAGACAATGTTTTCAACATAACTTTTCAAACTAATTTTCATAAACTGCAGCAATTAAACTACAGAAATAACCACTTTCAAAGACAAACATGTTTGAGCACTCTGGATAAATGTTTTCAACATAACTGTTCAAACTTTGATGGCAAGCTCTGATACAATGTTTCAAACATAACTGTTCAACTCTGGACAATGTTTCATGCATAATTTCAAACTAGCGATAGGGACACTGTGGCAATTAAACTACAGAAATAACCACTTTTCCAAAAACAAGGTCTAAATCATAAGTTTGATGCACTCTGGATACAATGTTTTCAACATAACTGTTCAAACTAGACGATAGGGAATTATCGGCAAACTGCAGCTACTTAAACTACAGAAATAACCACTTTCAAAAACATAGGTCTAAATCATGTTTGATGCACTGCAGCAAAAATTAGATAGCACTGCAGCAATAACCACTTTTCCAAAACAAGGTCTAAACATGTTTGATGCACTCTGGATAAATGTTTTCAAACAACTGTTCAAACTAGACGATTAGGGACAACCTAGAAACTGCAGCAAATTAAACCACAGAATTTTCCAAAAACAAGGGCTAAAATCATGTTTGATGGTGTCTGATAGCAATTAAACTAACAGCAATAGCAAACTGCAGCAATTAAACTACAGAAATAACTAAATCATGTTTGATGCACTCTGGATACAATGTTTTCAACATAACTGTTCAAACTAGACGTTATTACAATTTTCAGCAAAGTGCAGCAATTAAACTACAGAAATTAACCACTTTTCCAAAACAAGGGCTAAAATCCTGTTTGATGCACTCTGGATAAGGTCTAAACTAGTCGCCGGCGTTTGCAAAGTGCAGCAATCAACCGAAATAACTAAAAGACAAGTGCTAAATCATGAGCAAACAACATAACTGTTCAAACTAGACGTCACATAATTTTCACATAACTGTTAAACTACACTTTTCCAAAAACAAGGTTAAATCATGTTTGATGCACTCTGATACAATGTTTTCAACATAACTGTTCAAACTAAAGGGACACTTTCAGCAAACTGCAATTAAACTACAGAAATAACCACTTTTCCAAAAACAAGGTCTAAATCATGTTTAATGGATACAATGTTTTCAACACAACTGTTTAAACTAGACGCAATTTCAACATAACTACAGTTCAAAAACAAGGTCTAAGTTTGATGCACACTGGATACAATGTTTCAAAAAACTGCAGCAATTAAACTTAAACAGAAATAACCACTTTTCCAAAAACAAGGTCTAAATCATGTTTGATGCACTCTGGATACAATGTTTTCAACATAACTTTTCAAACCACTAGACAAGGACTAAATCAGTTTGATGCACTCTGGACAATGTTTCAGCAAACTGCAGCAATTTTCAAAAGCAATTATACTACAGAAATAACCACTTTCCAAACAAAAACATGTTTGGTCTAAATCATGTTTGGATGCACTCTCATCATGCAGCAATTATTACAAAATAACAAAACAAGGTAAATCTGTTCAACTCTAGACAATGTTTTCAAATATAACTGTTCAAACTAGACAATTTTCAGCAAAGTGCAGCAATTAAACTACAGAAATAACCACTTTCCAAAATAAGGTCTAAATCATGTTTGATGCACCTTGGATACAATGTTTTCAACAACTAAACTAGACGATCAACCAAACTGCAATTAAACTACAGAAATAACCACTTTTCCAAAAACAAGGTCTAAATCATGTTTGATGCACACTGAAATGTTTTCAAAACAACTGTTAAAACTAGACGATTAGGGACAATTTTCTCAGCAAACTGCAGCAATTAAACTACAGAAATAACCACTTTTCCAAAACAAGGTCTAAATCATGTTTGATGCACTCTGGATACAATGTTTTCAACCACTTTTCCAAAACAAGGTCTACTGTTCAAACTAGTTCAGCAAAGTGCAGCAATTAAACAACTGAAATAATCCACTTTTCCAAAAACAAGGACTAAATCATGTTTGATGCACTTGATACAATGTTTTCAACATAACTTTTCAGCAATTAAACTAAAGTGCAGCAATATAACCACTCTTCCAAAAACAAGGTCTAAAATCATGTTTGATGCACTCTGGATACAATGTTTTCAACATAACTTTAAACCTAACAATTTTCATCAAAGTGTAGCAATTATACTCAGAAATAACCACTTTTCCAAAAAACAAGGTCAATTAAACTACAGAAATAACCAAACTAGACGATTCAAAAACAATTAAAACTCAGAAATAACCACTTTTCCAAAACAAGGACAAATCATTTGATGCACACACTGATGCAAAATTGGATACAAACTGTTTTTTTCCAAAAACATAAATAATGTTCAACTGGATACAATGATTTCAAATAACCACTTTTCCAAAAACAAGGTCTAAATCATGTTTGATGCACACTGGATACAATATTTTTAAACAACTGTTCAAACTAGACGTCATGATAATTTTCAGCAAAGTGCAGCAATTAAAACAACAGAAATAACCACTTTCCAAAAAACAAGGTCTAAATCATGTTTGATGCACTCTGGATACAATGTTTTCAACATAACTGTTCAACCTAGACGTTGGCTTACAATTTTCATCAAAGTGCAGCAATTATACTAACAGAAATAACCACTTTCCAAAAACAAGGTCTAAATCATGTTTGATGCACTCTGATACAATGTTTTCAACATAACTTTTCAACCTAGACGCGATGCATAATTTTCAGCAAACTGCAGCAATTAAACTACAGAAATAACCACTTTTCCAAAACAAGGACTAAATCATGTTTGATGCACTCTGGATACAATGATTTCAACATAACTGTTCAAACTAGACGATAGGGACAATTTTCAGCAAAGTGCAGTAATTAAACTACAGAAATAACCACTTTTCCAAAAACAAGGGCTAAAATCATGTTTGATGCACTTTGGATACAATGTTTTCAACATAACTGTTCAACCTAAGACGCTATAGGGACAATTTTCAGCAAACCGCAGCAATTAAACTACAGAAATAACCACTTTTCCAAAACAAGGTCTAAATCATGTTTGATGCACCTTGGATACAATGTTTTCAACATATCTGTTCAACCTAAGACGTTGGCGACAATTTTCAGCAAAGTGAAGCAATTAAACTACAGAAATAACCACTTTTCCAAAACAAGGTCTAAATCATGTTTAATGCACTCTGATACAATGTTTTCAACATAACTTTTCAAACTAAGACGCTGGCGACAATTTTCAGCAAACTGCAACAATTAAACTACAGAAATAACCACTTTTCCAAAACAAGGACTAAATCATGTTTGATGCACTTCACTGGATACAATGTTTTCAACACAACTGTTCAACTCAGACGATAGGGACAATTTTCAGCAAACTGCAGCAATTAAACTAACAGCAATAACCACTTTTCCAAACAAGGTCTAAATCATGTTTGATGCACTCACTGGATACAATGTTTTCAAAATAACTTTTCAAACTAGACGATTAGGACAATTTTCAGCAAACTGCAGCAATTAAACTACAGAAATAACCACTTTTCCAAAAACAAGGTCTAAATCATGTTTGATGCACTCTGGATACAATGTTTAAATAACCACTTTTCCAAACAAGGTCTAAATCATGTTTGATGCACACCCAGATACAATGAAAACAACTGTTCAAACTAGACGTCATACAATTTTCAGCAAAGTGCAGCAATTAAACAACAGAAATTAACCACTTTCCAAAATAAGGTCTAAATCATGTTTGATGCACCTTGGATAAATGTTTTCAACATAACTTTTCAAACTAAGACGCTAATGGGTATGTTTTCAGCAAAGTGCAGCAATTATACTACAGAAATAACCACTTTTCAAAAACAAGGTCTAAATCATGTTTAATGCATCCTGGATACAATGTTTTCAACATAACCTTTTAAAACTAGACGTTAGCTAACAATTTTCATCAAAGTGCAGCAATTATAACAGAAAATAACCACTTTTCCAAAAACAAGGTCTAAATCATGTTTGATGCACTCTGGATACAATGTTTTCAACATAACTGTTCAACTAGACGATAGGGACAATTTTCAGCAAACTGCAGCAATTACTAACAGAAATAACCACTTTTCAAAAACAAGGTCTAAATCATGTTTGATGCACTCACTGGATACAATATTTTCAAAATAACTGTTCAAACTATAGACGTCTACAATTTTCAGCAAACTGCAGCAAATAAACTACAGAAATTAACCACTTTTCCAAAATAAGGTCTAAATCATGTTTGATGCACACTGGATAAAATGTTTCAAACAACTGTTCAAACTAAGACGATTAGGACAATTTTTCAGCAAACTGCAGCAAAGTTTAACTACAGAAATAACCACTTTTCAAAAACAAGGTCTAAATCATGTTTAATGTAATTTCCTGATACAATGTTTTCAACATAACTGTTCAAACTAAGACGTCGGCTACAATTTTCAGCAAAACTGCAATTAAACTACAGAAATAACCACTTTTCCAAAACAAGGTCTAAATCATGTTTGATGCACTCTGATAATGTTTTCAACATAACTTTTCAAACTAGATGTAGGGACAATTTTCAGCAAACTGCAGCAATTAAACTACAGAAATAACCACTTTTCCTAAAAACAAGGTCTAAATCATGTTTGATGCACTCTGGATACAATGTTTTCAACATAACTGTTCAACCTAGACGTTTTCGACAATTTTCAGCAAAGTGCAGCAATTAAACTACAGAAATAACCACTTTTCCAAAAATAAGGTCTAAATCATGTTTGATGCACCTTGGATACAATGTTTTCAACATAACTGTTCAAACTAGACGTTAGCGACAATTTTCAGCAAACTGCAGCAATTAAACTACAGAAATAACCACTTTTCAAAAAACAAGGTCTAAATCATGTTTTAATGCACTCTGGATACAATGTTTCAACATAAACTGTTCAACCTAAGGCGTTAGCGACAATTTTCAGCAAACTGCAGCAATTAAACTACAGAAATAACCACTTTTCAAAAACAAGGTCTAAATCATGTTTAATGCACTTGGATACGTTTTCAACATAACTGTTCAACCTAAGACGTTGGCGATTTTCAGCAAACTGCAGCAATTAAACTACAGAAATAACCACTTTTCAAAAACAAGGTCTAAATCATGTTTGATGCACATTGATACAATGTTTTCAACATAACTGTTCAAACTAGACGTTAGGCGACAATTTTCAGCAAACTGCAGCAATTAAACTACAGAAATAACCACTTTTCAAAAAACAAGGTCTAAATCATGTTTGATGCACTCTGGATACAATGTTTTCAACTTGTTCAACCTCAACATAACTGTTCAACACTAAAAAACAAGGTCTAAATCGTTTGCACTCTGGACAATATTTTCAGCAAACTGCAGCAATTAAACTGCAGCAATTAAACTACAGAAATAACCACTTTTCAAAAACAAGGTCTAAATCATGTTTGATGCACATTGGATACAATGTTTTCAACATAACTTTTCAACCTCTAGATCGTTAGGGACAATTTTCAGCAAAGTGCAGCAATTAAACTACAGAAATAACCACTTTTCCAAAAACAAGGTCTAAATCATGTTTGATGCACTCTGGATAAGTTTTCAACATAACTGTTCAAACTAGACGTTGGCGACAATTTTCAGCAACTGCAGCAATTAAACTACAGAAATAACCACTTTTCAAAAACAAGGTCTAAATCATGTTTGATGCACATTGGATACAATGTTTTCAACATAACTGTTCAACCTAGACGTTGGCACAATTTTCAGCAAAGTGCAGCAATTAAACTACAGAAATAACCACTTTTCAAAAACAAGGTCTAAATCATGTTTGATGCACACTCTGGATAAGTTTTCAAGATAACTGTTCAAACTAGACGTTGGCGACAATTTTCAGCAAACTGCAGCAATTAAACTACAGAAATAACCACTTTTCCAAAAACAAGGTCTAAATCATGTTTGATGCACTCTGGATACAATGTTTTCAACATAACTGTTCAAACTAGACGATAGGGACAATTTTCAGCAAAGTGCAGCAATTAAACTACAGAAATAACCACTTTTCCAAAAACAAGGTCTAAATCTGTTTGATGCACCTTGGATACAATGTTTTCAACATAACTGTACAACCTAAGACGTTGGCGACAATTTTCAGCAAACTGCAGCAATTAAACTACAGAAATAACCACTTTTCCAAAAATAAGGTCTAAATCATGTTTGATGCACCTTGGATACAATGTTTTCAACATATCTGTTCAACCTAAGACGTTAGGGACAATTTTCAGCAAACTGAAGCAATTAAACTACAGAAGTAACCACTTTTCAAAAAACAAGGTCTAAATCATGTTTAATGCACTCTGGATACAATGTTTTCAACATAACTGTTCAACCTAAGGCGTTAGGGACAATTTTCAGCAAACTGCAGCAATTAAACTACAGAAATAACCACTTTTAAAAAAACAAGGTCTAAATCATGTTTGATGCACTCTGGATACAATGTTTTCAGAACCTAGAATAATTTTCAGCAAACTGCAGCAATTACTAACAGCAATAACCACTTTTCAAAAACAAGGTCTAAATCATGTTTGATGCACTCTGGATACAATGTTTACAACATAACTTTTCAAACTAGACGATAGGGACCAATTTTCAGCAAACTGCAGCAATTAAACTACAGAAATAACCACTTTTCAAAAACAAGGTCTAAATCATGTTTGATGCACTCTGGATACAATGTTTTCAACATAACTGTTCAACCTAGACGTTGGCGACAATTTTCAGCAAAGTGCAGCAATTAAACTACAGAAATAACCACTTTTCAAAAAACAAGGTCTAAATCATGTTTGATGCACCTTGGATAAAATGTTTCAACATAACTGTTCAACCTAAGACGTTGGCGACAATTTTCAGCAAACTGCAGCAATTAAACTACAGAAATAACCACTTTTCAAAAACAAGGTCTAAATCATGTTTGATGCACTCTGGATACAATGTTTTCAACATAACTGTTCAAACTAGACGTTGGCGACAATTTTCAGCAAACTGCAGCAATTACTAAACAGAATAACCACTTTTCAAAAACAAGGTCTAAATCATGTTTGATGCACTCTGGATACAATGTTTTCAACATAACTGTTCAACCTAGACGTTGGCGACAATTTTCAGCAAACTGCAGCAATTACTAACAGCAATAACCACTTTTCAAAAAACAAGGTCTAAATCATGTTTGATGCACTCTGGATACAATATTTTCAACATAACTGTTCAAACTAGACGTTGGCGACAATTTTCAGCAAACTGCAGCAATTAAACTACAGAAATAACCACTTTTCAAAAATAAGGTCTAAATCATGTTTGATTGCACCTTGGATAAAATGTATTCAACATAACTGTTCAACCTAAGACGTTGGCGACAATTTTCAGCAAACTGCAGCAATTAAACTACAGAAATAACCACTTTTCAAAAAACAAGGTCTAAATCATGTTTAATGCACTCTGGATACGTTGTTTTCAACATAACTGTTCAACCTAAGACGTTGGCGACAATTTTCAGCAAACTGCAGCAATTAAACTACAGAAATAACCACTTTTCAAAAAACAAGGTCTAAATCATGTTTGATGCACTCTGGATACAATGTTTTCAACATAACTTTTCAAACTAGACGATAGGGACAATTTTCAGCAAACTGCAGCAATTAAACTACAGAAATAACCACTTTTCAAAAACAAGGTCTAAATCATGTTTGATGCACTCTGGATACAATGTTTTCAACATAACTGTTCAACCTAGACGTTGGCGACAATTTTCAGCAAAGTGCAGCAATTAAACTACAGAAATAACCACTTTTCCAAAAACAAGGTCTAAATCATGTTTGATGCACTTGGATACAATGTTTTCAACATAACTGTTCAACCTAAGACGTTGGCGACAATTTTCAGCAAACTGCAGCAATTAAACTACAGAAATAACCACTTTTCAAAAAACAAGGTCTAAATCATGTTTAATGCACTCTGGATACAATGTTTTCAACATTTACTGTTCAACCTAAGACGTTGGCGACAATTTTCAGCAAACTGCAGCAATTAAACTACAGAAATAACCACTTTTCAAAAACAAGGTCTAAATCATGTTTAATGCACTCTGGATACGTTTTCAACATAACTGTTCAACCTAAGACGTTGGCGACAATTTTCAGCAAACTGCAGCAATTAAACTACAGAAATAACCACTTTTCAAAAACAAGGTCTAAATCATGTTTGATGCACATTGGATACAATGTTTTCAACATAACTGTTCAACCTAGACGTTGGCGACAATTTTCAGCAAACTGCAGCAATTAAACTACAGAAATAACCACTTTTCAAAAAACAAGGTCTAAATCATGTTTGATGCACTCTGGATACAATGTTTTCAACATAACTGTTCAACCTACGTTGGCGACAATTTTCAGCAAACTTTACTAACAGCAATAACCACTTTTCAAAAACAAGGTCTAAATCATGTTTGATGCACTCTGGATACAATATTTTCAACATAACTGTTCAAACTAGACGACAATTTTCAGCAAACTGCAGCAATTAAACTACAGAAATAACCACTTTTCAAAAACAAGGTCTAAATCATGTTTGATGCACATTGGATACAATGTTTTCAACATAACTGTTCAACCTAGACGTTGGCGACAATTTTCAGCAAAGTGCAGCAATTAAACTACAGAAATAACCACTTTTCAAAAACAAGGTCTAAATCATGTTTGATGCACACTCTGGATAAGTTTTCAAGATAACTGTTCAAACTAGACGTTGGCGACAATTTTCAGCCAACTGCAGCAATTAAACTACAGAAATAACCACTTTTCAAAAAACAAGGTCTAAATCATGTTTGATGCACATTGGATACAATGTTTTCAACATAACTGTTCAACCTAGACGTTGGCGACAATTTTCAGCAAAGTGCAGCAATTAAACTACAGAAATAACCACTTTTCAAAAAACAAGGTCTAAATCATGTTTGATGCACACTCTGGATAAGTTTTCAAGATAACTGTTCAAACTAGACGTTGGCGACAATTTTCAGCAAAGTGCAGCAATTAAACTACAGAAATAACCACTTTTCAAAAAACAAGGTCTAAATCATGTTTGATGCACTCTGGATACAATGTTTTCAACATAACTGTTCAACCTAAGACGTTGGCGACAATTTTCAGCAAACTGCAGCAATTAAACTACAGAAATAACCACTTTTCAAAAACAAGGTCTAAATCATGTTTGATGCACTCTGGATACAATGTTTTCAACATAACTGTTCAACCTAGACGTTGGCGACAATTTTCAGCAAAGTGCAGCAATTAAACTACAGAAATAACCACTTTTCAAAAAACAAGGTCTAAATCATGTTTGATGCACACTCTGGATAAGTTTTCAAGATAACTGTTCAAACTAGACGTTGGCGACAATTTTCAGCAAACTGCAGCAATTAAACTACAGAAATAACCACTTTTCAAAAAACAAGGTCTAAATCATGTTTGATGCACTCTGGATACAATGTTTTCAACATAACTTTTCAAACTAGACGATAGGGACAATTTTCAGCAAACTGCAGCAATTAAACTACAGAAATAACCACTTCCAAAAACAAGGTCTAAATCATGTTTGATGCACTCTGGATACAATGTTTTCAACATAACTGTTCAACCTAGACGTTGGCGACAATTTTCAGCAAACTGCAGCAATTAAAACTACAGAAATAACCACTTCCAAAAACAAGGACTAAATCATGTTTGATGCACTCTGGATAAAATGATTTCAACATAACTGTTCAAACTAGACGATAGGGACAATTTTCAGCAAAGTGCAGCAATTAAACTACAGAAATAACCACTTTTCCAAAAACAAGGTCTAAATCCTGTTTGATGCACCTTGGATACAATGTTTTCAACATAACTGTACAACCTAAGACGTTGGCGACAATTTTCAGCAAACTGCAGCAATTAAACTACAGAAATAACCACTTTTCCAAAAATAAGGTCTAAATCATGTTTGATGCACCTTGGATACAATGTTTTCAACATATCTGTTCAACCTAAGACGTTGGCGACAATTTTCAGCAAACTGAAGCAATTAAACTACAGAAGTAACCACTTTTCAAAAAACAAGGTCTAAATCATGTTTAATGCACTCTGGATACGTTTTCAACATAACTGTTCAACCTAAGACGTTGGCGACAATTTTCAGCAAACTGCAGCAATTAAACTACAGAAATAACCACTTTTCAAAAAACAAGGTCTAAATCATGTTTGATGCACTCTGGATACAATGTTTTCAACATAACTGTTCAACCTAGACGTTGGCGACAATTTTCAGCAAACTGCAGCAATTAAACTACAGAAATAACCACTTTTCAAAAAACAAGGTCTAAATCATGTTTGATGCACTCTGGATACAATGTTTTCAACATACCTTTTCAAACTAGACGATTAGGGACAATTTTTAGCAAACTTTAAACTAAGAAATAACCACTTTTCAAAAAACAAGGTCTAAATCATGTTTGATGCACTCTGGATACAATTTTCAACAAAGACGCGTTGGCGACAATTTTCAGCAAAGTGCAATTAAACTACAGAAATAACCACTTTTCAAAAATAAGGTCTAAATCATGTTTGATGCACCTTGGATAAAATGTTTTCAACATAACTTTCAACCTAGCACAATTTTCAGCAAACTGCAGCAATTAAACTACAGAAATAACCACTTTTCAAAAAACAAGGTCTAAATCATGTTTGATGCACTCTGGATACAATGTTTTCAACATAACTGTACAACCTAAGACGTTGGCGACAATTTTCAGCAAACTGCAGCAATTAAACTACAGAAATAACCACTTTTCCAAAAACAAGGTCTAAATCATGTTTGATGCACCTTGGATACAATGTTTTCAACATAACTGTTCAACCTAAGGTTGGCGACAATTTTCAGCAAACTGTTAAACTACAGAAATAACCACTTTTCAAAAAACAAGGTCTAAATCATGTTTAATGCACTCTGGATACAAACATTTACTGTTCAACCTAAGACGTTGGCGACAATTTTCAGCAAACTGCAGCAATTAAACTACAGAAATAACCACTTTTCAAAAACAAGGTCTAAATCAATGCACCTTGGATAAATGTTTTCAACATAACTGTTCAACCTAGACGTTGCACAATTTTCAGCAAACTGCAGCAATTAAACTACAGAAATAACCACTTTTCAAAAACAAGGTCTAAATCATGTTTAATGCACTCTGGATACAATGTTTTCAACATAACTGTACAACCTAAGACGTTGGCGACAATTTTCAGCAAACTGCAGCAATTAAACTACAGAAATAACCACTTTTCCAAAAACAAGGTCTAAATCCTGTTTGATGCACCTTGGATACAATGTTTTCAACATAACTGTACAACCTAAGACGTTGGCGACAATTTTCAGCAAACTGCAGCAATTAAACTACAGAAATAACCACTTTTCAAAAACAAGGTCTAAATCATGTTTGATGCACCTTGGATACAATGTTTTCAACATAACTGTTCAACCTAAGACGTTGGCGACAATTTTCAGCAAACTGCAGCAATTAAACTACAGAAATAACCACTTTTCAAAAAACAAGGTCTAAATCATGTTTAATGCACTCTGGATACAATTTTTCAACATAACTGTTCAACCTAAGACGTTGGCGACAATTTTCAGCAAACTGCAGCAATTAAACTACAGAAATAACCACTTTTCAAAAATAAGGTCTAAATCATGTTTGATGCACCTTGGATACAATGTTTTCAACATAACTGTTCAACCTAAGACGTTGGCGACAATTTTCAGCAAACTGCAGCAATTAAACTACAGAAATAACCACTTTTCAAAAAACAAGGTCTAAATCATGTTTGATGCACTCTGGATACAATGTTTTCAACATAACTGTTCAACCTAGACGTTGGGACAATTTTCAGCAAACTGCAGCAATTAAACTAACAGAAATAACCACTTTTCAAAAACAAGGTCTAAATCATGTTTGATGCACTCTGGATACAATGTTTTCAACATAACTGTTCAACCTAGGCGTTGGCGACAATTTTCAGCAAACTGCAGCAATTAAACTAACAAATAACCACTTTTCAAAAAACAAGGTCTAAATCATGTTTGATGCACTCTGGATACAATATTTTCAACATAACTGTTCAAACTAGACGTTGGCGACAATTTTCAGCAAACTGCAGCAATTAAACTACAGAAATAACCACTTTTCCAAAAACAAGGTCTAAATCCTGTTTGATGCACCTTGGATACAATGTTTTCAACATAACTGTTCAACCTAGACGTTGGCTTTTCAGTGCAGCAATTACTAACAACAATAACCACTTTTCAAAAACAAGGTCTAAATCATGTTTGATGCACTCTGGATACAATGTTTTCAACATAACTGTTCAAAGGCGTTGGCGACAATTTTCAGCAAACTGCAGCAATTAAACTACAGAAATAACCACTTTTCAAAAAACAAGGACTAAATCATGTTTGATGCACTCTGGATAAAATGTTTTCAACATAACTGTTCAAACTAGACGATAGGGACAATTTTCAGCAAACTGCAGCAATTAAACTACAGAAATAACCACTTTTCAAAAACAAGGTCTAAATCATGTTTGATGCACTCTGGATACAATGTTTTCAACATAACTGTTCAACCTAAGACGTTGGCGACAATTTTCAGCAAACTGCAGCAATTAAACTACAGAAATAACCACTTTTCAAAAAATAAGGTCTAAATCATGTTTGATGCACCTTGGATACAATGTTTTCAACATAATGTTCAACCTAAGACGTTAACAATTTTCAACAAACTGAAGCAATTAAACTACAGAAGTAACCACTTTTCAAAAAACAAGCGAAATCAATTTTGCACATACGTTTTCAACATAACTGTTCAACCTAAGCGTTGGCGACAATTTTCAGCAAACTGCAGCAATTAAACTACAGAAATAACCACTTTTCAAAAAACAAGGTCTAAATCATGTTTGATGCACTCTGGATACAATGTTTTCAACATAACTGTTCAACCTAGGCGTTGGCGACAATTTTCAGCAAACTGCAGCAATTAAACTAACAGAAATAACCACTTTTCAAAAACAAGGTCTAAATCATGTTTGATGCACTCTGGATACAATGTTTTCAACATAACTGTTCAAACTAGACGATTAGGGACAATTTTCAGCAAACTGCAGCAATTAAACTACAGAAATAACCACTTTTCAAAAAACAAGGTCTAAATCATGTTTGATGCACTCTGGATACAATATTTTCAACATAACTGTTCAAACTATAGACGTTGGCGACAATTTTCAGCAAACTGCAGCAATTAAACTACAGAAATAACCACTTTTCAAAAAACAAGGTCTAAATCATGTTTGATGCACTCTGGATACAATGTTTTCAACATAACTGTTCAACCTAGACGTTGGCGACAATTTTCAGCAAACTGCAGCAATTAAACTACAGAAATAACCACTTTTCAAAAACAAGGTCTAAATCATGTTTGATGCACTCTGGATACAATGTTTTCAACATAACTGTTCAACCTAGACGTTGGCGACAATTTTCAGCAAACTGCAGCAATTAAACTACAGAAATAACCACTTTTCAAAAACAAGGACTAAATCATGTTTGATGCACTCTGGATAAAATGATTTCAACATAACTGTTCAAACTAGACGATAGGGACAATTTTCAGCAAAGTGCAGCAATTAAACTACAGAAATAACCACTTTTCAAAAACAAGGTCTAAATCATGTTTGATGCACCTCTGGATACAATGTTTTCAACATAACTGTACAACCTAAGACGTTGGCGACAATTTTCAGCAAACTGCAGCAATTAAACTACAGAAATAACCACTTTTCCAAAAATAAGGTCTAAATCATGTTTGATGCACCTTGGATACAATGTTTTCAACATATCTGTTCAACCTAAGACGTTGGCGACAATTTTCAGCAAACTGAAGCAATTAAACTACAGAAGTAACCACTTTTCAAAAAACAAGGTCTAAATCATGTTTAATGCACTCTGGATACGTTTTCAACATAACTGTTCAACCTAAGACGTTGGCGACAATTTTCAGCAAACTGCAGCAATTAAACTACAGAAATAACCACTTTTCAAAAACAAGGTCTAAATCATGTTTGATGCACTCTGGATACAATGTTTTCAACATAACTGTTCAACCTAGACGTTGGCGACAATTTTCAGCAAACTGCAGCAATTACTAACAGCAATAACCACTTTTCCAAAAACAAGGTCTAAATCATGTTTGATGCACTCTGGATACAATGTTTTCAACATACCTTTTCAAACTAACGATTAGGGACAATTTTCAGCAAACTGCAGCAATTAAACTACAGAAATAACCACTTTTCAAAAAACAAGGTCTAAATCATGTTTGATGCACTCTGGATACAATGTTTACAACATAACTGTTCAACCTAGACGTTGGCGACAATTTTCAGCAAAGTGCAGCAATTAAACTACAGAAATTAACCACTTTTCCAAAAATAAGGTCTAAATCATGTTTGATGCACCTTGGATAAAATGTATTCAACATAACTGTTCAACCTAAGACGTTGGCGACAATTTTCAGCAAACTGCAGCAATTAAACTAGAAATAACCACTTTTCAAAAAACAAGGTCTAAATCATGTTTAATGCACTCTGGATACGTTTACGTTTTCAACATAACTGTTCAACCTAAGACGTTGGCGACAATTTTCAGCAAACTGCAGCAATTAAACTACCGAAATAACCACTTTTCCAAAAATAAGGTCTAAATCATGTTTGATGCACCTTGGATACAATGTTTTCAACATAACTGTTCAACCTAAGACGTTGGCGACAATTTTCAGCAAACTGCAGCAATTAAACTACAGAAATAACCACTTTTCAAAAAACAAGGTCTAAATCATGTTTAATGCACTCTGGATACGTTTTCAACATTTACTGTTCAACCTAAGACGTTGGCGACAATTTTCAGCAAACTGCAGCAATTAAACTACAGAAATAACCACTTTTCAAAAAACAAGGTCTAAATCATGTTTGATGCACTCTGGATACAATGTTTACAACATAACTGTTCAACCTAGACGTTGGCGACAATTTTCAGCAAAGTGCAGCAATTAAACTACAGAAATTAACCACTTTTCCAAAAATAAGGTCTAAATCATGTTTGATGCACCTTGGATAAAATGTATTCAACATAACTTTCAACATAAGCAAATTTTCAGCAAACTGCAGCAATTAAACTACAGAAATAACCACTTTTCAAAAACAAGGTCTAAATCATGTTTAATGCACTCTGGATACGTTTACGTTTTCAACATAACTGTTCAACCTAAGACGTTGGCGACAATTTTCAGCAAACTGCAGCAATTAAACTACCGAAATAACCACTTTTCCAAAAATAAGGTCTAAATCATGTTTGATGCACCTTGGATACAATGTTTTCAACATAACTGTTCAACCTAAGACGTTGGCGACAATTTTCAGCAAACTGCAGCAATTAAACTACAGAAATAACCACTTTTCAAAAAACAAGGTCTAAATCATGTTTGATGCACCTTGGATAAAATGTATTCAACATAACTGTTCAACCTAAGACGTTGGCGACAATTTTCAGCAAACTGCAGCAATTAAACTACAGAAATAACCACTTTTCAAAAAACAAGGTCTAAATCATGTTTGATGCACTCTGGATACAATTTATTTTCAACATAACTGTTCAACCTAAGACGTTGGCGACAATTTTCAGCAAACTGCAGCAATTAAACTACAGAAATAACCACTTTTCCAAAAATAAGGTCTAAATCATGTTTGATGCACCTTGGATACAATGTTTTCAACATAACTGTTCAACCTAAGGCGTTGGCGACAATTTTCAGCAAACTGCAGCAATTAAACTACAGAAATAACCACTTTTCAAAAAACAAGGTCTAAATCATGTTTAATGCACTCTGGATACGTTTTCAACATTTACTGTTCAACCTAAGATTGGCGACAATTTTCAGCAAACTGCAGCAATTAAACTACAGAAATAACCACTTTTCAAAAAACAAGGTCTAAATCATGTTTGATGCACTCTGGATACAATGTTTTCAACATAACTGTTCAACCTAGGCGTTGGCGACAATTTTCAGCAAACTGCAGCAATTACTAACAGAAATAACCACTTTTCAAAAACAAGGTCTAAATCATGTTTGATGCACTCTGGATACAATGTTTTCAACATAACTGTTCAACCTAGACGTTGGCGACAATTTTCAGCAAACTGCAGCAATTACTAACAGCAATAACCACTTTTCAAAAAACAAGGTCTAAATCATGTTTGATGCACTCTGGATACAATATTTTCAACATAACTGTTCAAACTAGACGTTGGCGACAATTTTCAGCAAACTGCAGCAATTAAACTACAGAAATAACCACTTTTCCAAAAATAAGGTCTAAATCATGTTTGATGCACCTTGGATACAATGTTTTCAACATAACTGTTCAACCTAGACGTTGGCGACAATTTTCAGCAAACTGCAGCAATTAAACTACAGAAATAACCACTTTTCAAAAAACAAGGTCTAAATCATGTTTGATGCACTCTGGATACAATGTTTTCAACATAACTGTTCAACCTAGACGTTGGCGACAATTTTCAGCAAACTGCAGCAATTAAACTACAGAAATAACCACTTCCAAAAACAAGGACTATAAATCATGTTTGATGCACTCTGGATAAAATGATTTCAACATAACTGTTCAAACTAGACGATAGGGACAATTTTCAGCAAAGTGCAGCAATTAAACTACAGAAATAACCACTTTTCCAAAAACAAGGTCTAAATCCTGTTTGATGCACCTTGGATACAATGTTTTCAACATAACTGTACAACCTAAGACGTTGGCGACAATTTTCAGCAAACTGCAGCAATTAAACTACAGAAATAACCACTTTTCCAAAAATAAGGTCTAAATCATGTTTGATGCACCTTGGATACAATGTTTTCAACATATCTGTTCAACCTAAGACGTTGGCGACAATTTTCAGCAAACTGAAGCAATTAAACTACAGAAGTAACCACTTTTCAAAAAACAAGGTCTAAATCATGTTTAATGCACTCTGGATACTTTTCAACATAACTGTTCAACCTAAGGCACAATTTTCAGCAAACTGCAGCAATTAAACTACAGAAATAACCACTTTTCAAAAAACAAGGTCTAAATCATGTTTGATGCACATTGGATACAATGTTTTCAACATAACTGTTCAACCTAGACGTTGGCGACAATTTTCAGCAAACTGCAGCAATTACTAATGCAGCAATAACCACTTTTCCAAAAAACAAGGTCTAAATCATGTTTGATGCACTCTGGATACAATGTTTTCAACATACCTTTTCAAACTAGACGATTAGGGACAATTTTCAGCAAACTGCAGCAATTAAACTACAGAAATAACCACTTTTCAAAAAACAAGGTCTAAATCATGTTTGATGCACTCTGGATACAATGTTTACAACATAACTGTTCAACCTAGACGTTGGCGACAATTTTCAGCAAAGTGCAGCAATTAAACTACAGAAATTAACCACTTTTCCAAAAATAAGGTCTAAATCATGTTTGATGCACCTTGGATAAAATGTATTCAACATAACTGTTCAACCTAAGACGTTGTTCATAATTTTCAGCAAACTGCAGCAATTAAACTACAGAAATAACCACTTTTCAAAAAACAAGGTCTAAATCATGTTTAATGCACTCTGGATACGTTTAATTTTTCAACATAACTGTTCAACCTAGACGTTGGCGACAATTTTCAGCAAACTGCAGCAATTACTAACAGCAATAACCACTTTTCAAAAAACAAGGTCTAAATCATGTTTGATGCACTCTGGATACAATATTTTCAACATAACTGTTCAAACTATAGACGTTGGCGACAATTTTCAGCAAACTGCAGCAATTAAACTACAGAAATAACCACTTTTCCAAAAATAAGGTCTAAATCATGTTTGATGCACCTTGGATACAATGTTTTCAACATAACTGTTCAACCTAAGACGTTGGCGACAATTTTCAGCAAACTGCAGCAATTAAACTACAGAAATAACCACTTTTCAAAAAACAAGGTCTAAATCATGTTTGATGCACACTCTGGATACGTTTTCAAGATAACTGTTCAAACTAGACGTTGGCGACAATTTTCAGCAAAGTGCAGCAATTACTAACAGCAATAACCACTTTTCCAAAAACAAGGTCTAAATCATGTTTGATGCACTCTGGATACAATGTTTTCAACATAACTGTTCAACCTAAGACGTTGGCGACAATTTTCAGCAAAACTGCAGCAATTAAACTACAGAAATAACCACTTTTCAAAAAACAGGGTCTAAATCATGTTTGATGCACACTCTGGATAAAATGTTTTCAACAGCAACAATTGGACATCCAGAGTGCATCAAACATGATTTAGAACTTGTTTATGGAAAAGTGCTTATTTCTGCATTTTAATGTTGCAACTTGCTGAAAATCGTCCACCTTGTTCATTTGTCTCGAACAATTGGACATCCAGAGTGCATCAAACATGATTTAGAGCTTGTTTATGGAAAAATAGTTATTTCTGTATGTTGCAACTTGCTGAAAATTGTCCACCTTGTTCATATTGTCTCGAATAAACAGCACAGCAACAATTGGACATCCAGAGTGCATCAAACATGATTTAGAGCTTGTTTATGGAAAAGTGCTTATTTCTGCATTTCAATGTTGCAACTTGCTGAAAATTGTCCACCTTGTTCATATTGTCTCGAATAAACAGCACAGCAACAATTGGACATCCAGAGTGCATCAAACATGATTTAGAGCTTGTTTATGGAAAAGTGCTTATTTCTGCATTTCAATGTTGCAACTTGCTGAAAATTGTCCACCTTGTTCATATTGTCTCGAATAAACAGCACAGCAACAATTGGACATCCAGAGTGCATCAAACATGATTTAGAACTTGTTTATGGAAAAAAATGTTATTTCTGTATGTTGCAACTTGCTGAAAACTGTGCACAATGTTCATTTCATCTCAAATAAACAGCACAGCAACAATTGGACATCCAGAGTGCATCAAACATGATTTAGAGCTTGTTTATGGAAAAGTGCTTATTTCTGCATTTCAATGTTGCAACTTGCTGAAAATTGTCCACCTTGTTCATATTGTCTCGAATAAACAGCACAGCAACAATTGGACATCCAGAGTGCATCAAACATGATTTAGAGCTTGTTTATGGAAAAGTGCTTATTTCTGCATTTTAATGTTGCAACTTGCTGAAAATTGTCCACCTTGTTCATTTGTCTCGAATAAACAGCACAGCAACAATTGGACATCCAGAGTGCATCAAACATGATTTAGAGCTTGTTTATGGAAAAATAGTTATTTCTGTATGTTGCAACTTGCTGAAAATTGTCCACCTTGTTCATATTGTCTCGAATAAACAGCACAGCAACAATTGGACATCCAGAGTGCATCAAACATGATTTAGAGCTTGTTTATGGAAAAGTGCTTATTTCTGCATTTCAATGTTGCAACTTGCTGAAAATTGTCCACCTTGTTCATATTGTCTCGAATAAACAGCACAGCAACAATTGGACATCCAGAGTGCATCAAACATGATTTAGAGCTTGTTTATGGAAAAGTGCTTATTTCTGCATTTCAATGTTGCAACTTGCTGAAAATTGTCCACCTTGTTCATATTGTCTCGAATAAACAGCACAGCAACAATTGGACATCCAGAGTGCATCAAACATGATTTAGAACTTGTTTATGGAAAAAAATGTTATTTCTGTATGTTGCAACTTGCTGAAAACTGTGCACAATGTTCATTTCATCTCAAATAAACAGCACAGCAACAATTGGACATCCAGAGTGCATCAAACATGATTTAGAGCTTGTTTATGGAAAAATGCTTATTTCTGCATGTTGCAACTTGCTGAAAATTGTCCACCTTGTTCATTTTGTCTCGAATAAACAGCACAGCAACAATTGGACATCCAGAGTGCATCAAACATGATTTAGAGCTTGTTTATGGAAAAGTGCTTATTTCTGCATTTTAATGTTGCAACTTGCTGAAAATCGTCCACCTTGTTCATTTCGTCTCGAATAAACAGCACAGCAACAATTGGACATCCAGAGTGCATCAAACATGATTTAGAGCTTGTTTATGGACAAATGCTTATTTCTGCATTTCAATGTTGCAACTTGCTGAAAATTGTCCACCTTGTTCATATTGTCTCGAATAAACAGCACAGCAACAATTGGACATCCAGAGTGCATCAAACATGATTTAGAGCTTGTTTATGGAAAAGTGCTTATTTCTGCATTTCAATGTTGCAACTTGCTGAAAATTGTCCAACTTGTTCATTTTGTCTCGAATAAACAGCACAGCAACAATTGGACATCCAGAGTGCATCAAACATGATTTAGAGCTTGTTTATGGAAAAGTGCTTATTTCTGCATTTTAATGTTGCAACTTGCTGAAAATTGTCCACCTTGTTCATTTTGTCTCGAATAAACAGCACAACAACAATTGGACATCCAGAGTGCATCAAACATGATTTAGAGCTTGTTTATGGGAAAAATGTATTTCTGTATGATGCAACTTGCTGAAAATTGTCCACCTTGTTCATATTGTCTCAAATAAACAGCACAGCAACAATTGGACATCCAGAGTGCATCAAACATGATTTAGAGCTTGTTTATGGAAAAGTGCTTATTTCTGCATTTCAATGTTGCAACTTGCTGAAAATTGTCCACCTTGTTCATTTTGTCTCGAATAAACAGCACAACAACAATTGGACATCCAGAGTGCATCAAACATGATTTAGAGCTTGTTTATGGAAAAGTGCTTATTTCTGCATTTCAATGTTGCAACTTGCTGAAAACTGTGCACAATGTTAATTTCATCTCAAATAGACAGCACAGCAAAAATTGGACATCCAGAGTGCATCAAAACATGATTTAGAGCTTGTTTATGGAAAAATAGTTATTTCGTATGTTGCAACTTGTTGAAAATTGTCCACCTTGTTCATATTGTCTCAAATATACAGCACAGCATCAATTGGACATCCAGAGTGCATCAAACATGATTTAGAACTTGTTTATGGAAAAAAGTTATTTCTGTATGTTGCAACTTGCTGAAAATTGTCCACCTTGTTCATATTGTCTTGAATAAACAGCACAGCAACAATTGGACATCCAGAGTGCATTAAACATGATTTAGAGCTTGTTTATGGGAAAAATGTATTTCTGTATGATGCAACTTGCTGAAAACTGTGCACAACGTTAATTCCATCTCAAATAGAAAACACAGCAACAATTGGACATCCAGAGTGCATCAAACATGATTTAGAGCTTGTTTATGGAAAAAAGTTATTTCTGTATTGTTGCAACTTGCTGAAAATTGTCCACCTTGTTCATAGTGTCTCGAATAAACAGCACAGCAACAATTGGACATCCAGAGTGCATCAAACATGATTTAGAACTTGTTTATGGACAAATGCTTATTTCTGCATTTCAATGTTGCAACTTGCTGAAAATTGTCCACCTTGTTCATATTGTCTCGAATAAACAGCACAACAACAATTGGACATCCAGAGTGCATCAAACATGATTTAGAACTTGTTTATGGAAAAAAAGTTATTTCTGTATGTTGCAACTTGCTGAAAATTGTCCACCTTGTTCATATTGTCTCAAATAAACAGCACAGCAACAATTGGACATCCAGAGTGCATCAAACATGATTTAGAGCTTGTTTATGGAAAAGTGCTTATTTCTGCATTTTAATGTTGCAACTTGCTGAAAATTGTCCAACTTGTTCATTTTGTCTCGAATAAACAGCACAGCAACAATTGGACATCCAGAGTGCATCAAACATGATTTAGAGCTTGTTTATGGAAAAGTGCTTATTTCTGCATTTTAATGTTGCAACTTGCTGAAAATTGTCCACCTTGTTCATTTTGTCTCGAATAAACAGCACAGCAACAATTGGACATCCAGAGTGCATCAAACATGATTTAGAGCTTGTTTATGGAAAAGTGCTTATTTCTGCATTTTAATGTTGCAACTTGCTGAAAATTGTCCACCTTGTTCATATTGTCTCGAATAAACAGCACAGCAACAATTGGACATCCAGAGTGCATCAAACATGATTTAGAGCTTGTTTATGGAAAAGTGCTTATTTCTGCATTTCAATGTTGCAACTTGCTGAAAATTGTCCACCTTGTTCATTTTGTCTCGAATAAACAGCACAACAACAATTGGACATCCAGAGTGCATCAAACATGATTTAGAGCTTGTTTATGGAAAAGTGCTTATTTCTGCATTTCAATGTTGCAACTTGCTGAAAACTGTGCACAATGTTAATTTCATCTCAAATAGACAGCACAGCAACAATTGGACATCCAGAGTGCATCAAAACATGATTTAGAGCTTGTTTATGGAAAAATAGTTATTTCTGTATGTTGCAACTTGTTGAAAATTGTCCACCTTGTTCATATTGTCTCAAATAAACAGCACAGCATCAATTGGACATCCAGAGTGCATCAAACATGATTTAGAACTTGTTTATGGGAAAAAAGTTATTTCTGTATGTTGCAACTTGCTGAAAATTGTCCACCTTGTTCATATTGTCTCAAATAAACAGCACAGCAACAATTGGACATCCAGAGTGCATCAAACATGATTTAGAGCTTGTTTATGGAAAAGTGCTTATTTCTGCATTTTAATGTTGCAACTTGCTGAAAATTGTCCAACTTGTTCATTTTGTCTCGAATAAACAGCACAGCAACAATTGGACATCCAGAGTGCAGCAAACATGATTTAGAGCTTGTTTATGGAAAAGTGCTTATTTCTGCATTTTAATGTTGCAACTTGCTGAAAATTGTCCAACTTGTTCATTTTGTCTCGAATAAACAGCACAGCAACAATTGGACATCCAGAGTGCATCAAACATGATTTAGAGCTTGTTTATGGAAAAGTGCTTATTTCTGCATTTTAATGTTGCAACTTGCTGAAAATTGTCCACCTTGTTCATTTTGTCTCGAATAAACAGCACAGCAACAATTGGACATCCAGAGTGCATCAAACATGATTTAGAGCTTGTTTATGGAAAAGTGCTTATTTCTGCATTTCAATGTTGCAACTTGCTGAAAATTGTCCACCTTGATCATTTTGTCTCGAATAAACAGCACAACAACAATTGGACATCCAGAGTGCATCAAACATGATTTAGAGCTTGTTTATGGAAAAGTACTTATTTCTGCATTTCAATGTTGCAACTTGCTGAAAACTGTGCACAATGTTAATTTCATCTCAAATAGACAGCACAGCAAAAATTGGACATCCAGAGTGCATCAAAACATGATTTAGAGCTTGTTTATGGAAAAATAGTTATTTCTGTATGTTGCAACTTGTTGAAAATTGTCCACCTTGTTCATATTGTCTCAAATATACAGCACAGCATCAATTGGACATCCAGAGTGCATCAAACATGATTTAGAACTTGTTTATGGGAAAAAAAGTTATTTCTGTATGTTGCAACTTGCTGAAAATTGTCCACCTTGTTCATATTGTCTTGAATAAACAGCACAGCAACAATTGGACATCCAGAGTGCATTAAACATGATTTAGAGCTTGTTTATGGGAAAAATGTATTTCTGTATGATGCAACTTGCTGAAAACTGTGCACAACGTTAATTCCATCTCAAATAGAAAACACAGCAACAATTGGACATCCAGAGTGCATCAAACATGATTTAGAGCTTGTTTATGGAAAAAAAGTTATTTCTGTATTGTTGCAACTTGCTGAAAATTGTCCACCTTGTTCATAGTGTCTCGAATAAACAGCACAGCAACAATTGGACATCCAGAGTGCATCAAACATGATTTAGAACTTGTTTATGGACAAATGCTTATTTCTGCATTTCAATGTTGCAACTTGCTGAAAATTGTCCACCTTGTTCATATTGTCTCGAATAAACAGCACAACAACAATTGGACATCCAGAGTGCATCAAACATGATTTAGAACTTGTTTATGGAAAACAATGTTATTTCTGTATGTTGCAACTTGCTGAAAATTGTCCACCTTGTTCATATTGTCTCAAATATACAGCACAGCAACAATTGGACATCCAGAGTGCATCAAACATGATTTAGAGCTTGTTTATGGAAAAGTGCTTATTTCTGCATTTTAATGTTGCAACTTGCTGAAAATTGTCCAACTTGTTCATTTTGTCTCGAATAAACAGCACAGCAACAATTGGACATCCAGAGTGCAGCAAACATGATTTAGAGCTTGTTTATGGAAAAGTGCTTATTTCTGCATTTTAATGTTGCAACTTGCTGAAAATTGTCCAACTTGTTCATTTTGTCTCGAATAAACAGCACAGCAACAATTGGACATCCAGAGTGCATCAAACATGATTTAGAGCTTGTTTATGGAAAAGTGCTTATTTCTGCATTTTAATGTTGCAACTTGCTGAAAATTGTCCACCTTGTTCATATTGTCTCAAATAAACAGCACAGCAACAATTGGACATCCAGAGTGCATCAAACATGATTTAGAGCTTGTTTATGGAAAAGTGCTTATTTCTGCATTTCAATGTTGCAACTTGCTGAAAATTGTCCACCTTGTTCATATTGTCTCGAATAAACAGCACAGCAACAATTGGACATCCAGAGTGCATCAAACATGATTTAGAGCTTGTTTATGGAAAAGTGCTTATTTCTGCATTTCAATGTTGCAACTTGCTGAAAACTGTGCACAATGTTAATTTCATCTCAAATAGACAGCACAGCAACAATTGGACATCCAGAGTGCATCAAAACATGATTTAGAGCTTGTTTATGGAAAAAAAGTTATTTCTGTATGTTGCAACTTGCTGAAAATTGTCCACCTTGTTCATATTGTCTCAAAAACAGCACAGCAACAATTGGACATCCAGAGTGCATCAAACATGATTTAGAGCTTGTTTATGGAAAAGTGCTTATTTCTGCATTTTAATGTTGCAACTTGCTGAAAATTGTCCACCTTGTTCATTTTGTCTCGAATAAACAGCACAGCAACAATTGGACATCCAGAGTGCATCAAACATGATTTAGAGCTTGTTTATGGAAAAGTGCTTATTTCTGCATTTTAATGTTGCAACTTGCTGAAAATTGTCCAACTTGTTCATTTTGTCTCTCAAATAAACAGCACAGCAACAATTGGACATCCAGAGTGCATCAAACATGATTTAGAGCTTGTTTATGGAAAAGTGCTTATTTCTGCATTTTAATGTTGCAACTTGCTGAAAATTGTCCACCTTGTTCATTTTGTCTCGAATAAACAGCACAGCAACAATTGGACATCCAGAGTGCATCAAACATGATTTAGAGCTTGTTTATGGAAAAGTGCTTATTTCTGCATTTCAATGTTGCAACTTGCTGAAAATTGTCCACCTTGATCATTTTGTCTCGAATAAACAGCACAACAACAATTGGACATCCAGAGTGCATCAAACATGATTTAGAGCTTGTTTATGGAAAAGTACTTATTTCTGCATTTCAATGTTGCAACTTGCTGAAAACTGTGCACAATGTTAATTTCATCTCAAATAGACAGCACAGCAAAAATTGGACATCCAGAGTGCATCAAAACATGATTTAGAGCTTGTTTATGGAAAAATAGTTATTTCTGTATGTTGCAACTTGTTGAAAATTGTCCACCTTGTTCATATTGTCTCAAATATACAGCACAGCATCAATTGGACATCCAGAGTGCATCAAACATGATTTAGAACTTGTTTATGGAAAAAATGTATTTCTGTATGTTGCAACTTGCTGAAAATTGTCCACCTTGTTCATATTGTCTTGAATAAACAGCACAGCAACAATTGGACATCCAGAGTGCATTAAACATGATTTAGAGCTTGTTTATGGGAAAAATGTATTTCTGTATGATGCAACTTGCTGAAAACTGTGCACAACGTTAATTCCATCTCAAATAGAAAACACAGCAACAATTGGACATCCAGAGTGCATCAAACATGATTTAGAGCTTGTTTATGGAAAAAAGTTATTTCTGTATTGTTGCAACTTGCTGAAAATTGTCCACCTTGTTCATAGTGTCTCGAATAAACAGCACAGCAACAATTGGACATCCAGAGTGCATCAAACATGATTTAGAACTTGTTTATGGAAAAGTGCTTATTTCTGCATTTCAATGTTGCAACTTGCTGAAAATTGTCCACCTTGATCATTTTGTCTCGAATAAACAGCACAACAACAATTGGACATCCAGAGTGCATCAAACATGATTTAGAACTTGTTTATGGAAAAAATGTTATTTCTGTATGTTGCAACTTGCTGAAAATTGTCCACCTTGTTCATTTGTCTCAAATAAACAGCACAGCAACAATTGGACATCCAGAGTGCATCAAACATGATTTAGAGCTTGTTTATGGAAAAGTGCTTATTTCTGCATTTTAATGTTGCAACTTGCTGAAAATTGTCCACCTTGTTCATTTTGTCTCGAATAAACAGCACAGCAACAATTGGACATCCAGAGTGCATCAAACATGATTTAGAGCTTGTTTATGGAAAAGTGCTTATTTCTGCATTTTAATGTTGCAACTTGCTGAAAATTGTCCAACTTGTTCATTTTGTCTCGAATAAACAGCACAGCAACAATTGGACATCCAGAGTGCATCAAACATGATTTAGAGCTTGTTTATGGAAAAGTGCTTATTTCTGCATTTTAATGTTGCAACTTGCTGAAAATTGTCCACCTTGTTCATTTTGTCTCGAATAAACAGCACAGCAACAATTGGACATCCAGAGTGCATCAAACATGATTTAGAGCTTGTTTATGGAAAAGTGCTTATTTCTGCATTTCAATGTTGCAACTTGCTGAAAATTGTCCACCTTGTTCATTTTGTCTCGAATAAACAGCACAACAACAATTGGACATCCAGAGTGCATCAAACATGATTTAGAGCTTGTTTATGGAAAAGTGCTTATTTCTGCATTTCAATGTTGCAACTTGCTGAAAATTGTCCAACTTGTTCATTTTGTCTCGAATAAACAGCACAGCAACAATTGGACATCCAGAGTGCATCAAACATGATTTAGAGCTTGTTTATGGAAAAGTGCTTATTTCTGCATTTTAATGTTGCAACTTGCTGAAAATTGTCCACCTTGTTCATTTTGTCTCGAATAAACAGCACAGCAACAATTGGACATCCAGAGTGCATCAAACATGATTTAGAGCTTGTTTATGGAAAAGTGCTTATTTCTGCATTTTAATGTTGCAACTTGCTGAAAATTGTCCACCTTGTTCATTTTGTCTCGAATAAACAGCACAGCAACAATTGGACATCCAGAGTGCATCAAACATGATTTAGAGCTTGTTTATGGAAAAGTGCTTATTTCTGCATTTCAATGTTGCAACTTGCTGAAAATTGTCCACCTTGTTCATTTTGTCTCGAATAAACAGCACAACAACAATTGGACATCCAGAGTGCATCAAACATGATTTAGAGCTTGTTTATGGAAAAGTACTTATTTCTGCATTTCAATGTTGCAACTTGCTGAAAACTGTGCACAATGTTAATTTCATCTCAAATAGACAGCACAGCAAAAATTGGACATCCAGAGTGCATCAAAACATGATTTAGAGCTTGTTTATGGAAAAATAGTTATTTCTGTATGTTGCAACTTGTTGAAAATTGTCCACCTTGTTCATATTGTCTCAAATAACAGCACAGCATCAATTGGACATCCAGAGTGCATCAAACATGATTTAGAACTTGTTTATGGAAAAAAGTTATTTCTGTATGTTGCAACTTGCTGAAAATTGTCCACCTTGTTCATATTGTCTTGAATAAACAGCACAGCAACAATTGGACATCCAGAGTGCATTAAACATGATTTAGAGCTTGTTTATGGGAAAAATGTATTTCTGTATGATGCAACTTGCTGAAAACTGTGCACAACGTTAATTCCATCTCAAATAGAAAACACAGCAACAATTGGACATCCAGAGTGCATCAAACATGATTTAGAGCTTGTTTATGGAAAAAAGTTATTTCTGTATTGTTGCAACTTGCTGAAAATTGTCCACCTTGTTCATAGTGTCTCGAATAAACAGCACAGCAACAATTGGACATCCAGAGTGCATCAAACATGATTTAGAACTTGTTTATGGAAAAGTGCTTATTTCTGCATTTCAATGTTGCAACTTGCTGAAAATTGTCCACCTTGTTCATATTGTCTCGAATAAACAGCACAACAACAATTGGACATCCAGAGTGCATCAAACATGATTTAGAACTTGTTTATGGAAAACAATGTTATTTCTGTATGTTGCAACTTGCTGAAAACTGTCCACAATGTTCATTTGATCTCAAATAAACAGCACAGCAACAATTGGACATCCAGAGTGCATCAAACATGATTTAGAGCTTGTTTATGGAAAAGTGCTTATTTCTGCATTTTAATGTTGCAACTTGCTGAAAATTGTCCAACTTGTTCATTTTGTCTCGAATAAACAGCACAGCAACAATTGGACATCCAGAGTGCATCAAACATGATTTAGAGCTTGTTTATGGAAAAGTGCTTATTTCTGCATTTTAATGTTGCAACTTGCTGAAAATTGTCCAACTTGTTCATTTTGTCTCGAATAAACAGCACAGCAACAATTGGACATCCAGAGTGCATCAAACATGATTTAGAGCTTGTTTATGGAAAAGTGCTTATTTCTGCATTTTAATGTTGCAACTTGCTGAAAATTGTCCACCTTGTTCATTTTGTCTCGAATAAACAGCACAGCAACAATTGGACATCCAGAGTGCATCAAACATGATTTAGAGCTTGTTTATGGAAAAGTGCTTATTTCTGCATTTCAATGTTGCAACTTGCTGAAAATTGTCCACCTTGTTCATTTTGTCTCGAATAAACAGCACAACAACAATTGGACATCCAGAGTGCATCAAACATGATTTAGAGCTTGTTTATGGAAAAGTGCTTATTTCTGCATTTCAATGTTGCAACTTGCTGAAAATTGTCCACAAATTTGGACATCCAGAGTGCATCAAACATGATTTAGAGCTTGTTTATGGAAAAATAGTTATTTCTGTATGTTGCAACTTGCTGAAAATAAACTCAGCACAGCAACAATTGGACATCCAGAGTGCATCAAACATGATTTAGAGCTTGTTTATGGAAAAGTGCTTATTTCTGCATTTTAATGTTGCAACTTGCTGAAAATTGTCCACCTTGTTCATTTTGTCTCGAATAAACAGCACAGCAACAATTGGACATCCAGAGTGCATCAAACATGATTTAGAGCTTGTTTATGGAAAAGTGCTTATTTCTGCATTTTAATGTTGCAACTTGCTGAAAATTGTCCACCTTGTTCATTTTGTCTCAAATAAACAGCAATAACAGCACAGCAACAATTGGACATCCAGAGTGCATCAAACATGATTTAGAGCTTGTTTATGGAAAAGTGCTTATTTCTGCATTTTAATGTTGCAACTTGCTGAAAATTGTCCACCTTGTTCATTTTGTCTCGAATAAACAGCACAGCAACAATTGGACATCCAGAGTGCATCAAACATGATTTAGAGCTTGTTTATGGAAAAGTGCTTATTTCTGCATTTCAATGTTGCAACTTGCTGAAAATTGTCCACCTTGATCATTTTGTCTCGAATAAACAGCACAACAACAATTGGACATCCAGAGTGCATCAAACATGATTTAGAGCTTGTTTATGGAAAAGTACTTATTTCTGCATTTCAATGTTGCAACTTGCTGAAAACTGTGCACAATGTTAATTTCATCTCAAATAGACAGCACAGCAAAAATTGGACATCCAGAGTGCATCAAAACATGATTTAGAGCTTGTTTATGGAAAAATAGTTATTTCTGTATGTTGCAACTTGTTGAAAATTGTCCACCTTGTTCATATTGTCTCAAATATACAGCACAGCATCAATTGGACATCCAGAGTGCATCAAACATGATTTAGAACTTGTTTATGGAAAAAAGTTATTTCTGTATGTTGCAACTTGCTGAAAATTGTCCACCTTGTTCATATTGTCTTGAATAAACAGCACAGCAACAATTGGACATCCAGAGTGCATTAAACATGATTTAGAGCTTGTTTATGGGAAAAATGTATTTCTGTATGATGCAACTTGCTGAAAACTGTGCACAACGTTAATTCCATCTCAAATAGAAAAGCACAGCAACAATTGGACATCCAGAGTGCATCAAACATGATTTAGAGCTTGTTTATGGAAAAAAGTTATTTCTGTATTTCAATGTTGCAACTTGCTGAAAATTGTCCACCTTGTTCATAGTGTCTCGAATAAACAGCACAGCAACAATTGGACATCCAGAGTGCATCAAACATGATTTAGAACTTGTTTATGGAAAAGTGCTTATTTCTGCATTTCAATGTTGCAACTTGCTGAAAATTGTCCACCTTGTTCATATTGTCTCGAATAAACAGCACAACAACAATTGGACATCCAGAGTGCATCAAACATGATTTAGAACTTGTTTATGGAAAACAATGTTATTTCTGTATGTTGCAACTTGCTGAAAATTGTCCACCTTGTTCATATTGTCTCAAATAAACAGCACAGCAACAATTGGACATCCAGAGTGCATCAAACATGATTTAGAGCTTGTTTATGGAAAAGTGCTTATTTCTGCATTTTAATGTTGCAACTTGCTGAAAATTGTCCACCTTGTTCATATTGTCTCGAATAAACAGCACAACAACAATTGGACATCCAGAGTGCATCAAACATGATTTAGAGCTTGTTTATGGAAAAGTGCTTATTTCTGCATTTTAATGTTGCAACTTGCTGAAAATTGTCCAACTTGTTCATTTTGTCTCGAATAAACAGCACAGCAACAATTGGACATCCAGAGTGCATCAAACATGATTTAGAGCTTGTTTATGGAAAAGTGCTTATTTCTGCATTTTAATGTTGCAACTTGCTGAAAATTGTCCCACCTTGTTCATTTTGTCTCGAATAAACAGCACAGCAACAATTGGACATCCAGAGTGCATCAAACATGATTTAGAGCTTGTTTATGGAAAAGTGCTTATTTCTGCATTTCAATGTTGCAACTTGCTGAAAATTGTCCACCTTGTTCATTTTGTCTCGAATAAACAGCACAGCAACAATTGGACATCCAGAGTGCATCAAACATGATTTAGAGCTTGTTTATGGAAAAGTACTTATTTCTGCATTTCAATGTTGCAACTTGCTGAAAACTGTGCACAATGTTAATTTCATCTCAAATAGACAGCACAGCAAAAATTGGACATCCAGAGTGCATCAAAACATGATTTAGAGCTTGTTTATGGAAAAATAGTTATTTCTGTATGTTGCAACTTGTTGAAAATTGTCCACCTTGTTCATATTGTCTCAAATATACAGCACAGCATCAATTGGACATCCAGAGTGCATCAAACATGATTTAGAACTTGTTTATGGAAAAAAGTTATTTCTGTATGTTGCAACTTGCTGAAAATTGTCCACCTTGTTCATATTGTCTCGAATAAACAGCACAGCAACAATTGGACATCCAGAGTGCATCAAACATGATTTAGAGCTTGTTTATGGGAAAAATGTATTTCTGTATGATGCAACTTGCTGAAAACTGTGCACAATGTTAATTTCATCTCAAATAGACAGCACAGCAACAATTGGACATCCAGAGTGCATCAAACATGATTTAGAGCTTGTTTATGGAAAAAAGTTATTTCTGTATTGTTGCAACTTGTGAAAATTGTCCACCTTGTTCATAGTTTGTCTCGAATAAACAGCACAGCAACAATTGGACATCCAGAGTGCATCAAACATGATTTAGAGCTTGTTTATGGAAAAGTGCTTATTTCTGCATTTCAATGTTGCAACTTGCTGAAAATTGTCCACCTTGTTCATATTGTCTCGAATAAACAGCACAACAACAATTGGACATCCAGAGTGCATCAAACATGATTTAGAGCTTGTTTATGGAAAAATTGTTATTTCTGTATGTTGCAACTTGCTGAAAATTGTCCACCTTGTTCATTTGTCTCAAATAAACAGCACAGCAACAATTGGACATCCAGAGTGCATCAAACATGATTTAGAGCTTGTTTATGGAAAAGTGCTTATTTCTGCATTTTAATGTTGCAACTTGCTGAAAATTGTCCACCTTGTTCATATTGTCTCGAATAAACAGCACAGCAACAATTGGACATCCAGAGTGCATCAAACATGATTTAGAGCTTGTTTATGGAAAAGTGCTTATTTCTGCATTTCAATGTTGCAACTTGCTGAAAATTGTCCACCTTGTTCATATTGTCTCGAATAAACAGCACAGCAACAATTGGACATCCAGAGTGCATCAAACATGATTTAGAGCTTGTTTATGGAAAAATAGTTATTTCTGTATGTTGCAACTTGCTGAAAATTGTCCACCTTGTTCATATTGTCTCGAATAAACAGCACAGCAACAATTGGACATCCAGAGTGCATCAAACATGATTTAGAGCTTGTTTATGGAAAAGTGCTTATTTCTGCATTTCAATGTTGCAACTTGCTGAAAATTGTCCACCTTGTTCATTTCGTCTCGAATAAACAGCACAGCAACAATTGGACATCCAGAGTGCATCAAACATGATTTAGAGCTTGTTTATGGAAAAGTGCTTATTTCTGCATTTCAATGTTGCAACTTGCTGAAAATTGTCCACCTTGTTCATATTGTCTCGAATAAACAGCACAGCAACAATTGGACATCCAGAGTGCATCAAACATGATTTAGAGCTTGTTTATGGAAAAAATGTTATTTCTGTATGTTGCAACTTGCTGAAAATTGTCCACAATGTTCATTTTGTCTCAAATAAACAGCACAGCAACAATTGGACATCCAGAGTGCATCAAACATGATTTAGAGCTTGTTTATGGAAAAGTGCTTATTTCTGCATTTTAATGTTGCAACTTGCTGAAAATCGTCCACCTTGTTCATTTCGTCTCGAATAAACAGCACAGCAACAATTGGACATCCAGAGTGCATCAAACATGATTTAGAGCTTGTTTATGGAAAAGTGCTTATTTCTGCATTTTAATGTTGCAACTTGCTGAAAATTGTCCACCTTGTTCATTTGTCTCGAATAAACAGCACAGCAACAATTGGACATCCAGAGTGCATCAAACATGATTTAGAGCTTGTTTATGGAAAAAATGCTTATTTCTGCATTTCAATGTTGCAACTTGCTGAAAATTGTCCACCTTGTTCATATTGTCTCGAATAAACAGCACAGCAACAATTGGACATCCAGAGTGCATCAAACATGATTTAGAGCTTGTTTATGGAAAAGTGCTTATTTCTGCATTTCAATGTTGCAACTTGCTGAAAATTGTCCACCTTGTTCATTTTGTCTCGAATAAACAGCACAGCAACAATTGGACATCCAGAGTGCATCAAACATGATTTAGAGCTTGTTTATGGAAAAGTGCTTATTTCTGCATTTTAATGTTGCAACTTGCTGAAAATTGTCCACCTTGATCATTTTGTCTCAATAAACAGCACAACAACAATTGGACATCCAGAGTGCATCAAACATGATTTAGAGCTTGTTTATGGGAAAAATGTTATTTCTGTCAACTTGCTGAAAATTGTCCACCTTGTTCATTTTGTCTCAAATAAACAGCACAGCAACAATTGGACATCCAGAGTGCATCAAACATGATTTAGAGCTTGTTTATGGAAAAGTGCTTATTTCTGCATTTCAATGTTGCAACTTGCTGAAAATTGTCCACCTTGTTCATATTGTCTCAAATAAACAGCACAGCAACAATTGGACATCCAGAGTGCATCAAACATGATTTAGAGCTTGTTTATGGAAAAGTGCTTATTTCTGCATTTTAATGTTGCAACTTGCTGAAAATTGTCCACCTTGTTCATTTTGTCTCGAATAAACAGCACAGCAACAATTGGACATCCAGAGTGCATCAAACATGATTTAGAGCTTGTTTATGGAAAAATAGTTATTTCTGTATGTTGCAACTTGCTGAAAATTGTCCACCTTGTTCATATTGTCTCGAATAAACAGCACAGCAACAATTGGACATCCAGAGTGCATCAAACATGATTTAGAGCTTGTTTATGGAAAAGTGCTTATTTCTGCATTTCAATGTTGCAACTTGCTGAAAATTGTCCACCTTGTTCATATTGTCTCGAATAAACAGCACAGCAACAATTGGACATCCAGAGTGCATCAAACATGATTTAGAGCTTGTTTATGGAAAAGTGCTTATTTCTGCATTTCAATGTTGCAACTTGCTGAAAATTGTCCACCTTGTTCATATTGTCTCGAATAAACAGCACAGCAACAATTGGACATCCAGAGTGCATCAAACATGATTTAGAACTTGTTTATGGAAAAAATGTTATTTCTGTATGTTGCAACTTGCTGAAAACTGTGCACAATGTTCATTTCATCTCAAATAAACAGCACAGCAACAATTGGACATCCAGAGTGCATCAAACATGATTTAGAGCTTGTTTATGGAAAAGTGCTTATTTCTGCATTTTAATGTTGCAACTTGCTGAAAATTGTCCACCTTGTTCATATTGTCTCGAATAAACAGCACAGCAACAATTGGACATCCAGAGTGCATCAAACATGATTTAGAGCTTGTTTATGGAAAAGTGCTTATTTCTGCATTTTAATGTTGCAACTTGCTGAAAATTGTCCACCTTGTTCATATTGTCTCGAATAAACAGCACAGCAACAATTGGACATCCAGAGTGCATCAAACATGATTTAGAGCTTGTTTATGGAAAAGTGCTTATTTCTGCATTTCAATGTTGCAACTTGCTGAAAATTGTCCACCTTGTTCATATTGTCTCGAATAAACAGCACAACAACAATTGGACATCCAGAGTGCATCAAACATGATTTAGAGCTTGTTTATGGAAAAGTGCTTATTTCTGCATTTCAATGTTGCAACTTGCTGAAAATTGTCCACCTTGTTCATTTTGTCTCAAATAAACAGCACAGCAACAATTGGACATCCAGAGTGCATCAAACATGATTTAGAGCTTGTTTATGGAAAAGTGCTTATTTCTGCATTTTGCAACTTGCTGAAAATTGTCCACCTTGTTCATGTTGCAACTTGCAACAATGAAAATCAAACATGTTTAGAGCCATGATGCAACTTGTTGAAAATTGTCCACTTTGTTCATATTGTCTCAAATATACAGCACAGCAACAATTGGACATCCAGAGTGCATCAAACATGATTTAGAGCTTGTTTATGGAAAAGTGCTTATTTCTGCATTTCAATGTTGCAACTTGCTGAAAATTGTCCACCTTGATCATTTTGTCTCGAATAAACAGCACAACAACAATTGGACATCCAGAGTGCATCAAACATGATTTAGAGCTTGTTTATGGAAAAGTACTTATTTCTGCATTTCAATGTTGCAACTTGCTGAAAACTGTGCACAATGTTAATTTCATCTCAAATAGACAGCACAGCAAAAATTGGACATCCAGAGTGCATCAAAACATGATTTAGAGCTTGTTTATGGAAAAATAGTTATTTCTGTATGTTGCAACTTGTTGAAAATTGTCCACCTTGTTCATATTGTCTCAAATATACAGCACAGCATCAATTGGACATCCAGAGTGCATCAAACATGATTTAGAACTTGTTTATGGAAAAAAAGTTATTTCTGTATGTTGCAACTTGCTGAAAATTGTCCACCTTGTTCATATTGTCTTGAATAAACAGCACAGCAACAATTGGACATCCAGAGTGCATTAAACATGATTTAGAGCTTGTTTATGGGAAAAATGTATTTCTGTATGATGCAACTTGCTGAAAACTGTGCAATTGCTGAAAACTGTGCATCTTCCATCTCAAATAAAAAGCACAGCAACAATTGGACATCCAGAGTGCATCAAACATGATTTAGAGCTTGTTTATGGAAAAAAGTTATTTCTGTATTGTTGCAACTTGCTGAAAATTGTCCACCTTGTTCATAGTGTCTCGAATAAACAGCACAGCAACAATTGGACATCCAGAGTGCATCAAACATGATTTAGAACTTGTTTATGGACAAATGCTTATTTCTGCATTTCAATGTTGCAACTTGCTGAAAATTGTCCACCTTGTTCATATTGTCTCGAATAAACAGCACAACAACAATTGGACATCCAGAGTGCATCAAACATGATTTAGAACTTGTTTATGGAAAACAATGTTATTTCTGTATGTTGCAACTTGCTGAAAATTGTCCACCTTGTTCATATTGTCTCAAATATACAGCACAGCAACAATTGGACATCCAGAGTGCATCAAACATGATTTAGAGCTTGTTTATGGAAAAGTGCTTATTTCTGCATTTTAATGTTGCAACTTGCTGAAAATTGTCCAACTTGTTCATTTTGTCTCGAATAAACAGCACAGCAACAATTGGACATCCAGAGTGCATCAAACATGATTTAGAGCTTGTTTATGGAAAAGTGCTTATTTCTGCATTTTAATGTTGCAACTTGCTGAAAATTGTCCAACCTTGTTCATTTTGTCTCGAATAAACAGCACAGCAACAATTGGACATCCAGAGTGCATCAAACATGATTTAGAGCTTGTTTATGGAAAAGTGCTTATTTCTGCATTTCAATGTTGCAACTTGCTGAAAATTGTCCACCTTGATCATTTTGTCTCGAATAAACAGCACAACAACAATTGGACATCCAGAGTGCATCAAACATGATTTAGAGCTTGTTTATGGAAAAGTGCTTATTTCTGCATTTCAATGTTGCAACTTGCTGAAAATTGTCCAACTTGTTCATTTTGTCTCGAATAAACAGCACAGCAACAATTGGACATCCAGAGTGCATCAAACATGATTTAGAGCTTGTTTATGGAAAAGTGCTTATTTCTGCATTTTAATGTTGCAACTTGCTGAAAATTGTCCAATCATTTTGTCTTAAACAGCACAACAACAATTGGACATCCATTTTTTAGTTGTTTATGGGAAAAATGTATTTCTCAACTTGAAAATAAACAGCACAGCAACAATTGGACATCCAGAGTGCATCAAACATGATTTAGAGCTTGTTTATGGAAAAGTGCTTATTTCTGCATTTTAATGTTGCAACTTGCTGAAAATTGTCCACCTTGATCATTTTGTCTCGAATAAACAGCACAACAACAATTGGACATCCAGAGTGCATCAAACATGATTTAGAGCTTGTTTATTGAAAAGTGCTTATTTCTGCATTTCAATGTTGCAACTTGCTGAAAACTGTGCACAATGTTAATTTCATCTCCAATAGACAGCACAGCAAAAATTGGACATCCAGAGTGCATCAAAACATGATTTAGAGCTTGTTTATGGAAAAAAAGTTATTTCTGTATGTTGCAACTTGCAGAAAATTGTCCATCTTGTTCATACTGTCTCAAATAAACAGCACAGCAACAATTGGACATCCAGAGTGCATCAAACATGATTTAGAACTTGTTTATTTATTTCTGTATGAGCTTGTTTATGGAAAAACAGCACAGCAACAATTGTCCAGAGTGCATTAAACATTTTAGATTCTGCATTGCAAATGTTGCAACTTGCTGAAAACTGAAAAATTCCATCTCAAATTGTCCACCTTGTTCATTTTGTCTCGAATAAACAGCACAACAAATTGGACATCCAGAGTGCATCAAACATGATTTAGAGCTTGTTTATGGAAAAATGTTGGACATCCAGAGTGCATCAAACATGATTTAGAAATGGAAAAAAGTTATTTCTGTATGTTGCAACTTGCTGAAAATTGTCCACCTTGTTCATAGTGTCTCGAATAAACAGCACAGCAACAATTGGACATCCAGAGTGCATCAAACATGATTTAGAGCTTGTTTATGGAAAAGCTTATTTCTGCATTTCATTTCTGCTGAAAATTGTCCACCTTGTTCAATGTTGCAACTTGCTGAAAAACATGATTTAGAACTTGTTTATGGAAAACCACCTTGTGAAAATCACCTTGTTCATATTGTCTCAAATATACAGCACAGCAACAATTGGACATCCAGAGTGCATCAAACATGATTTAGAGCTTGTTTATGGAAAAGTGCTTATTTCTGCATTTTAATGTTGCAACTTGCTGAAAATTGTCCAACTTGTTCATTTTGTCTCGAATAAACAGCACAGCAACAATTGGACATCCAGAGTGCATCAAACATGATTTAGAGCTGTTTATGGAAAAGTTCTGCATTTCAATGTTGCAACTTGCTGAAAATTGTCCACCTTGTTCATTTTGTCTCGAATAAACAGCACAGCAACAATTGGACATCCAGAGTGCATCAAACATGATTTAGAGCTTGTTTATGGAAAAGTGCTTATTTCTGCATTTTAATGTTGCAACTTGCTGAAAATCGTCCACCTTGTTCATTTTGTCTCGAATAAACAGCACAGCAACAATTGGACATCCAGAGTGCATCAAACATGATTTAGAGCTTGTTTATGGAAAAGTGCTTATTTCTGCATTTCAATGTTGCAACTTGCTGAAAATTGTCCACCTTGTTCATTTTGTCTCGAATAAACAGCACAACAACAATTGGACATCCAGAGTGCATCAAACATGATTTAGAGCTTGTTTATGGAAAAGTACTTATTTCTGCATTTCAATGTTGCAACTTGCTGAAAACTGTGCACAATGTTAATTTCATCTCAAATAGACAGCACAGCAAAATTGGACATCCAGAGTGCATCAAAACATGATTTAGAGCTTGTTTATGGAAAAATAGTTATTTCTGTATGTTGCAACTTGTTGAAAATTGTCCACCTTGTTCATATTGTCTCAAATATACAGCACAGCATCAATTGGACATCCAGAGTGCATCAAACATGATTTAGAACTTGTTTATGGAAAAAAAGTTATTTCTGTATGTTGCAACTTGCTGAAAATTGTCCACCTTGTTCATATTGTCTTGAATAAACAGCACAGCAACAATTGGACATCCAGAGTGCATTAAACATGATTTAGAGCTTGTTTATGGGAAAAATGTATTTCTGTATGATGCAACTTGCTGAAAACTGTGCACAACGTTAATTCCATCTCAAATAGAAAACACAGCAACAATTGGACATCCAGAGTGCATCAAACATGATTTAGAGCTTGTTTATGGAAAAAAGTTATTTCTGTATTGTTGCAACTTGCTGAAAATTGTCCACCTTGTTCATAGTGTCTCGAATAAACAGCACAGCAACAATTGGACATCCAGAGTGCATCAAACATGATTTAGAACTTGTTTATGGAAAAGTGCTTATTTCTGCATTTCAATGTTGCAACTTGCTGAAAATTGTCCACCTTGTTCATATTGTCTCGAATAAACAGCACAGCAACAATTGGACATCCAGAGTGCATCAAACATGATTTAGAGCTTGTTTATGGAAAAAATGTTATTTCTGTATGTTGCAACTTGCTGAAAATTTCTGTTCATTTGTCTCAAATAAACAGCACAGCAACAATTGGACATCCAGAGTGCATCAAACATGATTTAGCTTGTTTATGGAAAAGTGCTTATTTCTGCATTTCTTGCTGAAAATTGTCCACCTTGTTCATATTGTCTCGAATAAACAGCACAGCAACAATTGGACATCCAGAGTGCATCAAACATGATTTAGAGCTTGTTTATGGAAAAAAAGTTATTTCTGTATGTTGCAACTTGCTGAAAATTGTCCACCTTGTTCATATTGTCTCAAATATACAGCACAGCAACAATTGGACACCCAGAGTGCATCAAACCTGATTTAGAGCTTGTTTATGAAAAAGTGCTTATTTCTGCATTTTAATGTTGCAACTTGCTGAAAATTGTCCACCTTGTTCATTTTGTCTCGAATAAACAGCACAGCAACAATTGGACATCCAGAGTGCATCAAACATGATTTAGAGCTTGTTTATGGAAAAGTGCTTATTTCTGCATTTTAATGTTGCAACTTGCTGAAAATTGTCCACCTTGTTCATTTTGTCTCGAATAAACAGCACAGCAACAATTGGACATCCAGAGTGCATCAAACATGATTTAGAGCTTGTTTATGGAAAAGTGCTTATTTCTGCATTTTAATGTTGCAACTTGCTGAAAATTGTCCACCTTGTTCATTTTGTCTCAAATAAACAGCACAGCAACAATTGGACATCCAGAGTGCATCAAACATGATTTAGAGCTTGTTTATGGAAAAGTGCTTATTTCTGCATTTCAATGTTGCAACTTGCTGAAAATTGTCCACCTTGATCATTTTGTCTCGAAAAACAGCACAACAACAATTGGACATCCAGAGTGCATCAAACATGATTTAGAGCTTGTTTATGGAAAAGTACTTATTTCTGCATTTCAATGTTGCAACTTGCTGAAAATTGTCCACAATGTTCATTTTGTCTCAAATAAACAGCACAGCAACAATTGGACATCCAGAGTGCATCAAACATGATTTAGAGCTTGTTTATGGAAAAATGTTATTTCTGTATGTTGCAACTTGCTGAAAATTGTCCACCTTGTTCATTTGTCTCAAATAAACAGCACAGCAACAATTGGACATCCAGAGTGCATCAAACATGATTTAGAACTTGTTTATGGAAAAAAAAGTTATTTCTGTATGTTGCAACTTGCTGAAAATTGTCCACCTTGTTCATATTGTCTTGAATAAACAGCACAGCAACAATTGGACATCCAGAGTGCATCAAACATGATTTAGAGCTTGTTTATGGGAAAAATGTATTTCTGTATGATGCAACTTGCTGAAAACGGTGCACAACGTTAATTCCATCTCAAATAGAAAACACAACAACAATTGGACATCCAGAGTGCATCAAACATGATTTAGAGCTTGTTTATGGGAAAAATGTATTTCTGTATGATGCAACTTGCTGAAAATTGTCCACCTTGTTCATATTGTCTCGAATAAACAGCACAGCAACAATTGGACATCCAGAGTGCATCAAACATGATTTAGAGCTTGTTTATGGAAAAGTGCTTATTTCTGCATTTTAATGTTGCAACTTGCTGAAAATTGTCCACCTTGATCATTTTGTCTCGAATAAACAGCACAACAACAATTGGACATCCAGAGTGCATCAAACATGATTTAGAGCTTGTTTATGGGAAAAATGTATTTCTGTATGATGCAACTTGCTGAAAATTGTCCACTTTGTTCATATTGTCTCAAATATACAGCACAGCAACAATTGGACATCCAGAGTGCATCAAACATGATTTAGAGCTTGTTTATGGAAAAGTGCTTATTTCTGCATTTTAATGTTGCAACTTGCTGAAAATCGTCCACCTTGTTCATTTTGTCTCGAATAAACAGCACAGCAACAATTGGACATCCAGAGTGCATCAAACATGATTTAGAGCTTGTTTATGGAAAAGTGCTTATTTCTGCATTTCAATGTTGCAACTTGCTGAAAATTGTCCACCTTGATCATTTTGTCTCGAATAAACAGCACAACAACAATTGGACATCCAGAGTGCATCAAACATGATTTAGAGCTTGTTTATGGAAAAGTACTTATTTCTGCATTTCAATGTTGCAACTTGCTGAAAACTGTGCACAATGTTAATTTCATCTCAAATAGACAGCACAGCAAAAATTGGACATCCAGAGTGCATCAAAACATGATTTAGAGCTTGTTTATGGAAAAATAGTTATTTCTGTATGTTGCAACTTGTTGAAAATTGTCCACCTTGTTCATATTGTCTCAAATATACAGCACAGCATCAATTGGACATCCAGAGTGCATCAAACATGATTTAGAACTTGTTTATGGAAAAAAAAGTTATTTCTGTATGTTGCAACTTGCTGAAAATTGTCCACCTTGTTCATATTGTCTTGAATAAACAGCACAGCAACAATTGGACATCCAGAGTGCATTAAACATGATTTAGAGCTTGTTTATGGGAAAAATGTATTTCTGTATGATGCAACTTGCTGAAAACTGTGCACAACGTTAATTCCATCTCAAATAGAAAACACAGCAACAATTGGACATCCAGAGTGCATCAAACATGATTTAGAGCTTGTTTATGGAAAAAAGTTATTTCTGTATTGTTGCAACTTGCTGAAAATTGTCCACCTTGTTCATAGTGTCTCGAATAAACAGCACAGCAACAATTGGACATCCAGAGTGCATCAAACATGATTTAGAACTTGTTTATGGACAAATGCTTATTTCTGCATTTCAATGTTGCAACTTGCTGAAAATTGTCCACCTTGTTCATATTGTCTCGAATAAACAGCACAACAACAATTGGACATCCAGAGTGCATCAAACATGATTTAGAACTTGTTTATGGAAAACAATGTTATTTCTGTATGTTGCAACTTGCTGAAAATTGTCCACCTTGTTCATATTGTCTCAAATATACAGCACAGCAACAATTGGACATCCAGAGTGCATCAAACATGATTTAGAGCTTGTTTATGGAAAAGTGCTTATTTCTGCATTTTAATGTTGCAACTTGCTGAAAATCGTCCACCTTGTTCATTTTGTCTCGAATAAACAGCACAGCAACAATTGGACATCCAGAGTGCATCAAACATGATTTAGAGCTTGTTTATGGAAAAGTGCTTATTTCTGCATTTCAATGTTGCAACTTGCTGAAAATTGTCCACCTTGATCATTTTGTCTCGAATAAACAGCACAACAACAATTGGACATCCAGAGTGCATCAAACATGATTTAGAACTTGTTTATGGAAAAAAAGTTATTTCTGTATGTTGCAACTTGCTGAAAACTGTGCACAATGGTCATTTCATCTCAAATAAACAGCACAGCAACAATTGGACATCCAGAGTGCATCAAACATAATTTAGAGCTTGTTTATGGAAAAGTGCTTATTTCTGCATTTCAATGTTGCAACTTGCTGAAAATTGTCCACCTTGTTCATATTGTCTCGAATAAACAGCACAGCAACAATTGGACATCCAGAGTGCATCAAACATGATTTAGAGCTTGTTTATGGAAAAGTGCTTATTTCTGCATTTCAATGTTGCAACTTGCTGAAAACTGTGCACAATGTTAATTTCATCTCAAATAGACAGCACAGCAAAAATTGGACATCCAGAGTGCATCAAACATGATATAGAACTTGTTTATGGAAAAAAAGTTATTTCTGTATGTTGCAACTTGCTGAAAACTGTGCACAATGGTCAATTCCATCTCAAATAAACAGCACAGCAACAATTGGACATCCAGAGTGCATCAAACATGATTTAGAACTTGTTTATGGAAAAGTGCTTATTTCTGCATTTTAATGTTGCAACTTGCTGAAAATTGTCCAACTTGTTCATTTTGTCTCGAATAAACAGCACAGCAACAATTGGACATCCAGAGTGCATCAAACATGATTTAGAGCTTGTTTATGGAAAAGTGCTTATTTCTGCATTTTAATGTTGCAACTTGCTGAAAATCGTCCACCTTGTTCATTTTGTCTCGAATAAACAGCACAGCAACAATTGGACATCCAGAGTGCATCATATGACAGTGATCACATACGCTATGTAGAAGCTCTATCACTTCACCATGCGGTGGGGACATTTCCAAACTGAGGAATGCAGCTCCCCACCATGAGCCTTTCATCACTTTTAGCATGTAACACATCTCGTTCACTATATGTGTCATAGCAAAATATTAAGGGTTATGAGACATTCCCCTGGGTCTACGTAGCAAGTGTCCTTCTCCCAGTTTTACGGACCAGAACTTTCATAATGTCAATAGGAGTTGAAAATAGACCTTGTAACATGTCAGTGCAGATGTACCGGCCTCGACTAATAACAACAGTAGAGGTCAAGACTGATGAGACCTCTTTTACTGAGTGGTGTCGGAGCTGGGTATCTCCACACGTCTCCTCTCAGTTCCCATGGATGCCAGAGCATTGGACGGATGCTCTATTAGCATGGTCACTCACAGTACAATTCCTATCAACATGCAAGTGTCAGGGAATCACAGTTAGTTCATGCAGTTTCTACTTAGTGAATCTCCTCATGTACTCGTGGTTTTGGGGTTGTCATGGCTCCAGAGGCACAACCCCCTGATTGACTGGGCTACCGGTTCAATTATGCGTTGGAGCCATTCTGCCACACGCATTGCCCCAAGGCAGCGCAGCCCACCCCTGGATGTCCTCCTGCGGGCTTGGGTAAAGCCTCGGATCTCTCTGCTATTCCCACGGCGTATCAGGACAAGACCAAGGACAAGGCAATCTCTTCCTTCGCGTCGGCCCTATGACTGTGCCATTGACCTCCTCCCTGGCACTACACCGCCTTGGGAGCAGCTTTATTCCCTGTCTGGTCCGGAGACCACGCCCAATGAAGGGTACATTGAGGAATCTCTGGGGGCATGGATCATTCGTTCTTCTTCTTCCCCTGCCAGCGCAGGGTTCTTCTTTGTGGAGAAGGACAAAACCTTGCGCCAGTGTATCGACTACCGGGGGCTTAATGACATCACGGTAAAGAACCGTTTCCCGCTACCACTTCTCTCCTCAGCTTTCGAGCATCTCCAGTGGTCGACTGCATTCTCGATGTTGGACATTGGAATGACTACCATCTGGTTCGGATACGAGAAAGAGATAAATGGAAGACGGGCTTTAAACCCTTCCTGACTTTTTTAGTAGTATCAGTTTCTAGTCGGGTTCATCATTGTCATGGTCTGAGTCAGGTTTTGGGCGTCTCTCTCCTTTTTTTATTTTTACTCCCCTTTCCATTTGGTTTCTGTTTACAATCGCGGCGCTGATATGTCCTTTTTTGTTATAATATCCACATGGAGCCTCGCATACCCTGGCGAAATGTCCACTTTTATTACAATTGTAACATTTTTAGCACCCTCTTTCTCCCTTCCTTTCTGTCTGCCCCCGTCCTGCTCTCTCTGTTTTTAACTCCCTTTAACTTCCTTTTTAATCTTCTATAGCACTGCCATTATGAACTCATCTGTCTTATTCTCTTGACTGACCCTATATACTTCTAAAATGGGTTCCTGTCCTTTATCCCCCGCCCGTGGGTTCAGTAAGGCAATTTAGGGGATATTGACTGACCTCTTCTCCAACTCAGCCTTGACTCTTTTCCTGGCTTCAGAAAGCCAGACCCTAGCTGTATTCAACCCTTGTTTATTCTGCTTCATGAAACACTGATCTCCTCCTCCTTGCCTGACTATGTGTGTGTCTCTTTTAATGCTTACAATCTATGTCTATGGATTTCTATTTGTGTTTTCTCCTTTCTGGAACGCTGACTGTCGATCAGATACTAGGTCTCACCCGTACAACTATAAGCTATTACCCAGGGGTCGTAAATCCCTAGTTCACCTCCTATTTCATGTTGCGTCATAAGGACTCATAAGGACACCAACATCTTGTATCTCACTCCGCTATATTAGGCATCCCTCTCCTAATTTTTTGGACTTTATTTCAGTACTGTTTGTTGAATCGGAACGATGGTCAATTCACCCTGAGTTTAATTGACCATTCAAGTTGACCATCTTGTACGCATAGAATTCCCTTCCTGTCTCCCCAAGCCTAGTTAATATTCCCTCTTAATCCTATGAGTTATCCTATGTGTTTAAGATCACCGTCCTATCTCCCAACACCTATTTAATATCCCCTCTTAATAACCCCTCTGGCCACCAAGGCACCCGGGTCTATTAAGCTAATTTTATTTATTATTGTGCACCTTACCTCAAGTCATTTCGGACCTGCCCTGTTATCGATATATGTATATTGGTCATACAAAACCCAGTGGATCTGTTTGGAATAGCAAAGCTACTATTATCTATAAATTCAAAACATTTTAGAACATCAAATCAAAGATAACTTAAATCATTCCCCCCAGAATCGAGAATATAGGCTACTGACCTTGTCGCCGACTGGGAAAAGCAGTTGGATCTAGTCACCGTCCTTGTCGGTCTGGGGTGTATACCGGCCTGTTATAGAGCCCCAATGTCAGGGGACAGGACTTTGTTATAATAAGGTTCATACATCCATACAGTAACATAGCAGTATTCTGTTGTCATAGTTCTAATTGAAATGTATACATAATTTGACTAAATTATTATTCATAAAAATCCCTAAACATCCATCTACTTTGTGTACTTCCTCCCAAGTAATCATCGTTATTCAGATAAGTAATTACATTATTCAAACACATCTCCAATTGATAATTTGTTTGAAACCCCGAGTTAGTTTGTGAGTATTCATTCAGATGGGAGTAGGAACACTGCCATATGCTCCCTCCTCTTCTCCTGTACACCCATTATGCAGACGACATATATCATTTGACAAGACAATTAATGTTGTGTACTATTTTTATGTCAGAATCTGGAGTAAGGTATGTCATCCCTTTTACCACAAGACCGGTTTGAAATATACAAGCAGAGATGTCCTGTACATTTTATGAATGTTTGGTTGCTCTGTAATACTACTCGCCACTTACTACTCGCAATTTTATGAAGTTGGTTTTAGGTTCCCCACCTGGGCTAGCCATCTCCCAACTAGCTACCAAGAAGCCATTTCAGGCTATCAATCAAGTTAGTAAGCTAGATTGTCTATGTTAGCTGGCATGCCTGCTGGCAAGGTTGGTAGACTTTAGAAAAGCAAGCAATTACTAAATGTACTGAATAAGATTCACATTCCTTTAATCTTGTACCCAGATTTGAGCATATATAGCTTCATTAAAAGAACAACCACTCAGAAGGATACAGACTGCTCAAGAGGTATATGCTTTAATTAAGCATAATGATTATGGTTCTAGATTGCAGGAGAAAGCTGTTTCAGGTGTTTGAAAAATGCTAAATTCGCCATTTCCTAGTTCACCCCCGAACCACCCTCCAGCCATCCTCACTTTGTTCCCCCTTATATTTTGGGGGTGCATGACACCTCTATAAAGAAGAATTGTGAAAAGTGTGTGTGTGTGTGTGTGTGTGTGTGTGTGTGTGTGTGTGTGTGTGTGTGTGTGTGTGTGTGTGTGTGTGTGTGTGTGTGTGTGTGTGTGTGTGTGTGTGTGTGTAAAAAGAATGCGCTCAACCTATACTCTCATTTCCACACACACTTTTTTGTTGACTTGGGCCATAGAGGGTACCCACATGGCATTTAGCAAAGCAGTCTTCTTAGTCACAGTGAAATTCTGCTAATGCTGACAGTGATAGTACGGACTTGAACTAAAAATCCAAATGAAGTGAGGGGAAAAAGAAACATTAAAAAGGCAAGAAATTCTCTCAAACTTTAAAAACTTGAAACTGATAGGCAATGTAACTTTAAAAGGTTTTATGAAGCTTTCATTATAACACCAAGGCTTCCATACGGTAGATGCTTTAGAAAGCATTTATTAGCAAATACCATTCTGTATACATAAAGGGTGAAATAAGATCTGTCATATTTGGATAAACACTAGATGTTGTATTTTTTTTTATATAGTACAATTTGGCTTTAAATTATTTGTGAATATGTTGCCCTATAATGGGTTCATGAAGGCTTTGTTAAGCCTATAAAGTTGTTCATTTAAAGGTGGGTCCAGAAACACTAATCATGACAAAAACTTTAAGGGGTAATGGTGGATTGTATTAGCCTGGTCCAGTTACCTGGGATAGATCTCTAATCAAGAACAATTTGAGAGGAACAAATACTCCGCCCACATTGACACGGTGGTGACAGAGTAAAATAAAAAAGACAACATACAGTACATGACTTCTATGAAATGAATGTGAATCACCACTTTAATGGAAAAAAATACAATCTTGAAACTAAAACAATCCTTACCTAATAAACACAGCTTGGGGTTACATGACTTGTCTGTCTACAGGAGAATTGCACAGAATGCAGTTAGAGTTCAACGTACTCTTCTTTACAAACAGATATACACATTAAACCAACAGTCACACAATCCTTGCAATATACACCGAACAAACAAACCCATTGTCATGCTTTCATTTAATAAATGCTGATTTAGAGAGACAAAAATCTCAGATCTCCATTTGAAATTCAGTCAAAACGACAGGAACATTTTGTTGTTGTTGTTGGAGGCCGTTTGTGATGTATAACAGGAGAGATGACAGCTGACCTACATCAGCTGATGTAGTGCTAAATGAAGCCAAGAGGAGATCAGGACACCAGAAACACCATTTGTGTCCCCTAGGCTTACCCAAAACTGCATATAGTATTACACCATACCCTGCAGAGGGACCAAATTAGGGCCGAGTCCTGATTATCCTTCATTCACAGGTAACATATACTGTATGTGTGATCTCAAATGACACGTCTTGTTCATTTTTGTCCTTCTCTGTTTATTTCTCAGATTGTGTATAGTCCTCTAAGTCTCTGTTCCTCTAAAACAGTTTTTCTACTCATTCGCTCGTTCTTTCACTCACTTGCACGCTCTTCTCTCAAACACACACATTACCCTGGATTCACATTTTGTGGAGAGAAAAAAATAACTACGAATAAGCTAGCCTGCTGCTTTACCATTAGCGAGGTGCTAATGGTAAAGCAGCAGGCTAGCTTATTCGTAGTTATTTTTTTCTCTCCACAAAATGTGAATCCAGGGTAATGCTAAACAGAGTATAAAGTCCTTCATTTTTTCCAATATTATTAATCAAGATAATCATGTACAACAATTTTACGCTATTTTCATTCCTCCTGTCGTACTGAAATAGGAAATAAAGCAAGTTTTTTTTAAAGAGTTGAGTTCTCATTTCTGCTCACGAAGGCTGAAGAGATTCACTCAGCACATGTCAAAAGTAGTGATGTAAAAATAACATCCAGATGTCTACAGCTGAAGTAGAGTTGGAGATGGGCGGAGCTCTTCATACCGCTCTGACTGAAAGGCATGGCAGCCAGTCAAGAGTGCTAGAGCCCTCAGTGGACCCGCCCAACTACATTCATGAGAGAACAGATTGCTAAATCAGATTTTTTTCAGCTTGGGTTCTTCTGTCCCGTCTGCACAGAGAAGCAGCAGACGGGAGGAGAAAGAGTCCTGGAATTAAAGAAGAAAGGTCAGATGAAAGAAAGAAGAGAGAGAGAAATAGAGGGAGATTGCAGGTCTGTTCCCCCCATGTTCTGTTCAGAGAGCTGCGGCAGTGTGTGAGATGTTCTCTCTCACGCTCACCACCGAGTGTTTAAGGTCACAATGGATGACTGTGGACGGGGTTAGTCAAGAGGAGGCAGTGAGAAGGCAGGTAGAGTCAGGGGGAGAAGGGAAGGCAGTAGGAGGCTGGTGGAGCCAGACCCTGGGGGTGATAGGCCCAGTACAGTGGGAAGAAGGCTTGTTCATTCCAGTCCTATCACAACATTATTATTATTATTATTATTATTTTACAATCTAGGTAGATCAGGCTGGGGGGGGGGCGGCAATCAGAGGCACCTACGGGGTGTAGAGTGTGACAGACAGAGCCCTATGAATGGCTTTAGTAGTAGTGATTAGCTTGCCCCCT